>NW_028245455.1:0-123451 GCF_964263255.1 Lissotriton vulgaris
TCCTGTTGAAGTCAAAGGGAGTCCGACTGAATGGTGTTTGGACACAGCATAATCGGTCGGTTGGCCCCCCGAATCTGAGTCGTTCGGCAAGCATTCCAAAACCAATTCGCTTGGGCTGCTTCCCAGATGACATCATAATCAAGCCCTTAGTAGGAGTAATTTTGTCAACCTAGTCTAATTGTTGTTTCAAGTGTGGGAATGTGGCACATGGTAGAGGTGGCAGATCGTGTCCCGCAAAGCTTGTCACTTGCTGAGTGTGTAATAAAGTTGGACACTTCGCCAAAGTATGTAAAAGTTACAAGAAGAACTCCAACAAGACAGAAAATGTTGTTGTTGATACTGGTGAAGAAGGGGAAATATTTTGTTTGTGAGCAGATTCAAAATTACCGGTAAGATATGGTGTTGGTGTCAGTGAAGGGAAGGTGGGAACTGGTGATCCGTCTGTGTGTTTAGATCCTTACATCAGTGTCAAAGTGGGAAATAGAGTACTCACGTTGTTGGTAGACTCAGGAGCCAGCATCACTATGATCACTGAAGAACTGTTTCAGGAGAATTGGCCAGGTAGGTCTTTGGAACCTCCGGACCCCACACCTATTTTGTACAAGGTAGAAGGATAGAATTGGCAGGTTTCTTCGAAGAGACAATGGAGTTCAGGGGAAGGACTACTTTTGGAAACATTTATGTGGCTATCGAAGGTCTTTCAATTTTGGGATGGTCCCACTAGGGTCTTTTTAAAATGATTCTGAGACCAGGTACCAAAGCCCAGGTGTCAGTTATTTCTGATATGCAAATAGAGGAGGTGAAAGTGAAGTTTCCTGCATTTTTTACTGAAGATGTAGGTACCATCAAGGGATTTTGGCAAAAGATAAGAGTCAAAGAGGGTTTACTCCCTGTCAAGTACAAATTAAGCAGTTTTCCATTTTCAGTCAGGGAGGATTTAGAAAAGGAGCTGAAAGGGTTGTGTGACAAAGGAGTAATAGACCCCATTGAGTCACCCTTGTGGTTGTCTCCATTGGTGGTGGCTCACAAAAGCAGTGGGGATTTGAGGGTCTATGTAGATTTACGCAGCCTAAACAAAGCCATCTGGGTAGATTCCCATCCCCTTCCGAATATTTCACTTATCACAGGAGTAAAGTGGTTCAGCAAGTTAGACCTTGCTCCCACTTACCATCAGGTAGTATTAGATGATGAGTCAAGACACTACACTGCCTTTGTTTTGCCTATATGTATGTTTCAGTATTGTAGGATGCCATTCGGATTGGCTTCAGCTACTGCAGCCTTTCAGATGATAATGTATCAGATTCTTAAAGGAGCATTTCAGAATGAAATGCTCATATTTGCATCTTCCATAGAGGAGCAAAATAGATCCCTAGACAAAGTGCTTTACATCTTTCAAAAAATGGTGCTGTACTAAAATTGGGAAAATGGGAGTTTTTGAGAGAAAAAAATAATGTTTGGGTCATGTGGTATCAGGTGAGTGTTCTGAACCAAGGCCTGGGTTGGTAGGCGGTATCATTAATGCAGAAGCACCTGTATTCCAGATGATGCCAATCAAGTCAATGTGCTTACATGTTTACTAAAAAAAAACTGTGTTTTGTTGGGAAAATAAATGTCAAGATGCATTTGTTTGGATCAAACATCAACTTGCAACCTTTCAATCCAAATTTGTCTTGTTGTATAACTGTAGATGCCAGCAATCATGGGTTGGGAGCTGTCCTAACACAAAGTGAAGCTGGTTTGGAGAACACCATTGTATGCACGTCTTGCACACTTAAAGAACCTGAAACACATCACTCCACTATAGAAAAGGAAGTGTTGGCCTGCTGGTGGGCAACTCAAAAATGTAAACCTTATATGTATGTATGTATATGTGGGGAACCAAGTTCTTGGCCAAGACTGATCAAAAACCGTTGGTCACATTTTTGAGTGGTGAAAAAGTTAGAGATCAAACGCCCTGCTTATCTAGGTTGTCCACTAAGCTCCTAAAATTTCATTTTGACATTAAACACATTCAGGGCATTAAAAATCCTAGAACAGACTTTATGTCTAGGACTTCAACTCTCATTGAGGATGAAGCAGTAGATGAAGATTGCAAAGAGAGTTATTTTACTGCAGCAGTTGATTTAGAGGAAATGTGTGCTATATCTGAGACGGAATGGAAAATGGAAGTGAGAGCAGATGAAGTCTGCAAGCGAGTCATTGAATATGTCAGTAAGGATTGGCCTAGAGAGAGAACAGTGAAATCTGCTTGTCAACCATTTTGGAAGGTGTCTGACGAATTATCTGTTGAGTATGGATTGGAAAAGTTGGTACCTCCCTCTGGGTTGAGGTCAAGACTGATTAACTTAGCCAATGAAGGTCATTTAGGTAACACATTTACTAATAGCAGGCTTAGACAACCCTTTTGATGGCCGTCCATGGATAGAGAGGTAGATGAACATTTTTATGCAATAAGGGTTTCCGCAGAACTTGTTGTCAGATAATGAACCTATTGTTATTGATAACGTTTGTTGAAGTGTCATCAGAGTGAACGGTAGGTGTTGGTGGAATGCTGCTAGGGTGGTGAAGTGCAAGGGTTGTAGTGTAGTTCCTATTTTCCCAATAGGCTCTGCGCATTGGAATAATATACACTATAGATTTGACATAGGACTTAGGTCAGTATGTCTCTATCGAGTATACTAAAGTTAATTGTGTGTGTTGCAGCTAACTCAGAGGTCACTAGAAACTTTCTGGAATAAACAAGAAGGGATTAGTTTCTGACAACCGCATAAACATGACAACTTTGTTTCCCCTAGAATCTGAACAATATCTTCAGAGTCGTGGAAACAATAGATAACTATTTTACTCAGTCAATTGTGCATGCTTCGTTTCAACAGAGTTGCATAGAAATAGAGAGACGGACGTTTCTATAAAAGGGGTTTATTGAACAGTCTTATTTCTCATGCAAGAGATATGAACTGCTACAATCGTTAGACAGAATGTGAAGTATAATTCATACAACGTGAACAGTAATATACAATAATACTGTAATAGCATTGTCTGTTGCTATGACATATATAAAAATATATACATAAATAACACAGGCTAAAATACTCAACTGGTGCTTCTAAAATACGCCTACCTCAATGTACCTAACCTAGGTCTAGTACCAGGGAAGAAGTAGGTGCTGTCTTTAGGATAAGTTTAGTTTTGCCAAGAATTGCCAAAGGTTTCTCTAGGTTCTAATCAGCTCCATAACTTAGAATGAGAGCGGTTGGTATCTCTTTCATGGGACTTGATTTTCCAATACCCCACAAGGGGAGTCAGAAACACTGGAGCTGGATTCTCGACATGAGGGTGACAGCGTCTAGTCAGTGCGTCAGCTAGAGAGTTGGCTTCCTTCGGCACTTGTTGTAGCGAGCTGCGTCGTGCAAGTAAGTAGTCGAACTGCACCGAACCACACCGTGCTTTGCCATAGCAAGTGAAGGTATAATTATACCTTGAAGATGTTCAGGTATGCCAGTATTGATGTATGAACGTCATGAATGAACCCCTAAGGTATAGATGTTCATATATAAATAAAAATGTAAATGTTTGTTTGTCTACATCGTAAATCTCTGAAAATTCTTCACCGATTGCTTTGAAATTTTGACACAACGTTGTATCCGAATACGCGCGTGTTTTTATATACACAACTTTGGATTCGAACACGTGTGTGTCGAATACCTGCATGTTTTTAATCGAAAGCCTGAACAGACACATAAAAGTGTTAATATTCATTTGTTCAAAATCTTAAATCTCCGAACGTTCTTCACCGATTGCTTTGAAATTTTACCACAACATTGGATTTGATTAAGCGCGTGTTTATAAATATACAACGTTGGATTGCAATACGCGTGTGTCCAATACACCCGTGTTTTTAATCGAAAGGAGGAACAGACCCTATGAATTGGTTTGCTGCGCAACAACTACAATGGACGCATAGATAAAATATTCTACATATATTAGGATGGAAAGTTGATGTGAGGATGGGTGGGTGGAGGGAGGAGGGAGGAGTTGGTTCACTTTGCAACATTAAGAAAGGACGCATAGAGACAATAGTCTACATATATTAGGAGGGACAGTTGGTTTAAGAATAGCAGACCGGGGGGTGTGGCTAGCAGCCGATGATGGCGGCAGCAACCTAGAGAGGCTCCCGTAGCGCGGCGGCTTCCCGCATCAATCCGCATGCCTATCAGTTCAATAATCAACCCAGAAGGGGTGTCCTGGGTCCGGTGACCGAACGACGGCTGCAGGAGAAATCTGGGAGCGTTTACGCCCCGGGAATAGGAAGCAGAAACTACTTCGGCTAATCCCAGAAGTGCGGCCTGGTGGCACGAGTGCAGCAGCGGTGGTTGAGTCGAATTCTATCCGGGCGGAAGTGGACCCTCATCGGCGCGGCCCAACGGAAGTGCCCGCTGCGACCACTGATCGACACCAGCGGACCTTCGGACTGGCGGGTCCTTCTTGAACACTCAACTTCTAGCTCTACCTCTCCGGCGTTAAGGCGGGGCAGTGGATTGCGGCGGCGAACTGCCTCAACTGAAGTTCGACAATCGCTGCGTAGTCGCCGCCATCTTGCACCCCGTCTGCCAGAGCTGATGCAGACTCACTGCCGAAGGGTCTACGACGACATTAGCGACTTACACACTGTACCTGGCGTATCTCTCCGCCAAGACGCCTTGGCGCCACTAGACTAAGGCGGCCTGCTTACCCCTCCACCGAGAGTGCCCCGACGTCGAGCCAAAATGGCGGGGAAGGGACCCCGACAAACCGCCGCTCAGGCGAAGCTCGACAAATTTGCCTACGACAAACAGACACTTTCTCAGTCGGAACAGCGCAAATCTCTGGGCAAAGGTGCAGACAGTGATGGGGCTAAGAAGGCTAACCTGGAAGATGTCCTACTCGCCCTGGCGCAGGTTCAGGCAACGGTGGGCGCAACTGCTACCGAGGTGACCCTGATACGAGCTGACCTCCAAAAGATGAGCGAAAGAGTAAAACAGGTGGAGGTGGTGGCCAAATCGCTGGTGGAAGATGTCTCGGACCTACAGGTAGCAATGGAAAAGTTGCAGGCTGATAATAAACTCCTGAAAGACAAACTGGAGGATCACGAGGGGCACTCCAGGCGGAACAACGTCCGCATTTTGGGGGTTCCGGAATCTGAAACTAAAGGGGCCATGGACTTGTACGTGGAGGATTTGATCAAAAATCAGCTAGCCCCCAAGGGGCTCTCCAATTTCTTCACTGTAGAACGAGCCCATAGGGTACCCGGTGGAACACCTAAGCCGGGGGCTCTCCCTCGCCCTATCCTGGCGAGACTTTTCAACTTCAGGGATTGGGACACGATCCTCCAAGCGGCCAGGGTGGCACCACCTATCCAGATCCAAAACTCGCGCATTTCCTTTTTTCCGGATTACACAGCGGAGGTCACGAGAAGGAGGAGAACCTTTCTGGAGGTAAAGAAAACACTCCGCGAACAGGAATTGCCATACTCCATGCTATACCCGGCCCGGCTACGAGTGGTGGCCGACAAGAAGGTCTGGTTTTTTGACTCTCCTGAGACGGCAAGGGACTGGCTGGAGGGATGGCGCACAGTGGATCGCACGTCTGGCCGACTGCGCAACAGGCCCCAGAACGACAGCCGGCCAGGCTCACAGACATCAGCTAGAAGGAGTGCGAGTGCATCACCAACGCAAGACTCAACCGGGGCTGCCGGGGGCAGCTGAGATTCACAGGCCGCGAAATGTTTAGACTTTGACTTCCTCACGCACTGATTGCTCAACCACGTCGTTATTGGACGCCGGCCTGGACATCCCGAGGGCAGCAAGGGGGCTGCCTGCTTTGGGGGACACTCTCCCCCGACGCGCAAGTACTCTGTTTGTGGGATGGATTAAGCGCTCTGCTAAGTTGGGGTGGCGGGCAGTTGAAGGTCCGTTAAGCAGGGAGGCAGGGTGGGAAGGGGTGGGGAGGGGTTGGTTCTTTTTCATGGGAATTTCACTAAGTCGATCAAGAACTGTAAAGTGTGTTACTACTAAAATTGTGTTATTGCAGGTGCGATTGATTCCTTCTGGACGTTTTGTGTGTTGGGTGATTGAAGATGGCAGATGAACGACTCAATGCCGCGGGGCTAGATGGGGCGCAGTCTAGTGGCTCCGCCCTCCGAATACTGTCTTGGAACGTGCGGGGCCTAGGGGACAAGGTGAAACGTGGCCTAGTTCTGTCTGAGCTAAAGCGCCATAAACCAGACATAGCACTCTTGCAGGAGACTCATTTGGTGGGAGGGGCTACCAAGGCCTTAGACAGGAGAGGGTATAGGATGATTGTACATTCGGAATTCTCATCTGGTTCACGGGGCACAGGTGTCCTGATTAAAAAATCCTCACACTTCATCACACTGAGTACTAAAACCGATAGTCAGGGGTGTTTTGCGGCTATGGTGGGGCAGTGGGACGGTCGTCCGTTGACAGTGGTCTCGGTGTATGTTTCGCCGTCCCTACATTCCGTGATGCTACCAGCCCTGGGTGACTTCTTGTTATCTCTCCCGGACAGTGATGTGATCTTAGGAGGGGACTTTAATGCAGCTGCGGACCCGCAGCTTGACAGGTTTCCGGTAGCTGCTTTGCCGGGGGGACCCTCCCGGTTTCAGCGGTTCCTAGAGGCGCTGGGACTGATAGATATTTGGCGTCATGTTCACCCTTTGGTCAGACAATACACGTTCCACTCCACAGTCCATAACAGTCTCTCACGCATTGATTATTTCTTGGCGTTGGGGGAGGGGATGCAGCGAGTAGACACAGTAGACATACACCCCGAGGCATTTCAGATCACTCTCCGTTAACCCTCACCATTTCCACCCAGACAAAGTCTCGTCGCCGCATATACCCTATTCAGGCCTCTTACCTTAAACTCCTGAAAATCAGGAGGGCTCTTCAAAGGGCCACGGAGAGATACTTTGTCGAGAACGAATCGACTGTGGCATCCGCCGAGGTTCTCTTGGAGGCCTATAAAACAGTGTTGAGGGGACAGGCTATGAGTTCCATATCGGCGCATAGGAAGGAACAGGCAGCTGAGCAATCTACTCTCGAACTCCAACTGCACGCAGCCACAACCGCGCACGAGGCTGACCCCACAGAGGACACAGCACACACTCTTGCACTCCAACAGCGACTATACACGGACCATGCACGCCTCACAGTACAGGGACATATCACCGAGACACAGAATCTCTAGCACAGCTACTCTCTACCATGTTATCTTCAGTATATAGATCTTGCAAAAAAACGTGTGAAAAGCCTCTCCAATCTCTTCATCCGTATCCACCAAAGTGTTATTATGTTCAATATCGATTTGTTTATATATTTTTACGAACCCTATCAGTCTTTGCTTCCCATGCGAGCAGTTTACTAGCCCCCTCCCCATATTCAAAATGGGCAAGCTTACTGGCCTCCAATTTTTTAGAAATTCTTGTCTAGATAATGTTCTCTAAATGGTCTTTCAATGTCTTTAGTCTCCCCAAATGTGCCTGGGGTTTTACAGAGTCATCTTCCCCATTCAGGCTCAACTCTACTGCCTGTTCTATCTCCTCTTTGTACTGCCTGTTCTTGTGGCACGTTCTACTGGTGACTAGACCCCTCAAGTAAGCCTTCCGAGCCTCCCAGACCACTAAAACCTCGCCCGAACCAATGTTTATATTAAGAAAGGACTCAGTCTCCTTGGACAGATATTTGACTTCTAATTCATCTAGGAGTATTGAACGATCGAATGTCCACCTCCTCAATTGGTCTTTCTCCTCCAGGATTAAATCCATCCATACTACAGAATGGTCTGATAAATGAGGAGTCAAGTAGCCTATATTTTTGATTTTACCCCTCAAATCTTGACTAACCAGGATGCAGTTGATCCTTGATTTGTGTCTATATTTATGATTGTAAAAGGAGACACCTATTTGGGAGCCTGACCGTTCCCTCCAAATATCACATAATCCATTCTGCCTTATCATCATTTGTAGATATGTCCTTGATTTAGACAAAACATTCGCCCTACTACTTGGGGACTTATCCAGTTGGTGGTTCAAGACAATATTAAAATCACCAGCCAGGATAACTGGTTCTGGAAAATCCAGCACATTCGTAATATATAGTTTTCAAGGTGGAAGGGTCATCTTGGTTGGGGCCCTATTAGCCCACTACTGTTAAAAGAAGACCCTGAACAGATAGTTTAACGATGACCGATCTGCCACCAGGGTCTATCATTGTATCTAAGATACAAGCGTTTGCTTGTTTTTTCACCAGGATCACCATCATTAGCACTGTGATTGGAGGTAACACAATGTTCTATCCATCTGACCTTGCTAAAGATTCCACCCATTTTCTCTTTCATTAGGTGTGTCTCTTGCAAGATAATTATCTGAGCAGGGAAATCTTTAAGATATTGTAGTATTTTTGCCCTTCTATTTTTTTACTCAACACTGTATGGTTCTCATGGTGGGTTAAGTAACTGTATGTCAGGTCTCTCAGAACGTCGAAACCAAACCAAACACGACATCCATAAATAAACCAAACAAAAGAGTGAATTAGATTTTTTTCTTTTTTACCCCTATGCTTCCCACCCTGTACCCCCCTTCCCCGTCCCAACCTCTTTGAACCCCTCCCTGAAGAACCCTACCCCTATTTGCCTGGACTGATAGTCCAGATTCTGCCAGCCGGAGCTACCTCCCTGTCCCTAGCTACTACAAAAAGACGGGAAGCTAAGGCTCTTAATCTAAATTCCATAAAAAGGTTTCACCACTAGTACTGTAACCCAATATAATTGTGCCTAGCCGAATAACTGACCTTTAAATACATCATGCCTGTCTTTCTAAAACCTAATACCTCAAAAGATCTTAAATCTTGGGGAAAAAAGTAGGATTAAACCCCACCCCCCAGGCACTGTGGCGCTGGGGAAAAACTATCCTAGGAAGAGGGCGGTCAGACAACATGACAGAGCTATTTGGAAGTTTTAACTAAATTTTCCAGAAGCCTCCTGCACTGTTTTTATATTATAGTCTTATACATCTTGTTGTTGTGCATAATATTTAGGAGTGCAGGAAATTTTACCTGGGCAACCGCGCCCAGTTTCTTAAATTCATCCATCTTCGTGCCCACTTCCCATTGTCTGTCCAACGTGACACGTGCCAGGTCCAAGCGAATTTCATAAGCAAATTCTCTAGGCCTCAAAGATTTCTGTTTTAAGTCACAATTCAGAATTTTCTCCTTCAGGGAAAAATTAGGAAAATGTATTAACATTTTTCTTGACTTTGTAATGTCTGTTATTCTGGGGCAGTTGCCTAGTTTGTGTATAAGGTGACAATCAATGTAGTGGTATGCTGCCACCAAAGCATTCACAATAGAATTTTGAACACTTTGGTAAGCGGAAGTTTGGAACTGGAACAAGTGTCTTGGCTGTGCTCTCCACAGCAACTCTGCTGGAATAAACAACATTTTCTTCACTTACCTGCGATGGTGTGATTTCTTCACGAGGGCAAAGTACCACAATGTTATAATGTTAAATACATATCACAAATACCTACAAACATTATATTACATAAAAAAAAATATTTTTTATATAAATAAATATTTTTTATTTAGAAATTATTTGACAAAATCATTATTTTGGCTGAATACTGAAAATATGATTTCTGTCTTGCTCTAAATAGAGCAAGCAGGCAATCCGTTTGCAGGATAGGATCATTATCACTGTTTATGATCATGTTTATGCCATAAGATACTGAAAATAGCTTGTTAATAAAAATAAGCTTTCCAATTACACAAAATATGTCGATTACAACCCAATAGGAATAAAACAGTCCCAAATTAATAAAACGAAGATTTATCAGTAGCTATAGTAAGGGCTCTCTGTGCCCATCTTCTGATAGACCAAGCTTCCATACTATAACAGGACACAGGCTTGTAGACGGTTCGTAATTTTGATTTGGCACAAAGTGCTAGCGCTTCTGTACAAGATGCGATCAAAAATTGTTTAAACAGTGGCATGAGCCATTTAGTATGTCAATGCTTAGTCTTCGTACGAAATAGCATAAAGTACATTATTGACTCCTTGCCATCCACTTTGCAATCACAGAGTTCAGAATGTATGCAGCTTTTGAAGAATTTAGTAGTTTACGTTTTAATGGCCAAGGCATCTATGCAGAATTTTAGGTAAAAAGTGTGACATGCACCAGGGCTAATGTCATTCAGATATTGTTCAATGCCCAGGATGTGCTTTATGTGCAATTAATTATGAGTTAAGATGGACTAGTATGCAGAAATGCGTTTTTAACCATGGCGGCAGTAGTACTGGTAATATGGGCTGACTCTAGCCAAAGATGCTCAAGGCCAAAGTTATGGAGTCAGTTTCCACTTAGCTTGCTGTATGGTCTAGTTTTATTGAAATCCAGGTATTTATGCCCCCTATAACTCTCCCTCTGCTCATTTTGCTGCCCTCACTGGTGAACCCCATAAAGTTTGGGGGTGCTTGTAAGGCACTAAAAATATTTGCTGCCCACATCTCCTGAAAACAACATATTTCCTTTGTACTCACAAATTCTATCCAATCGATGTCCTAGAGTTTTGATTGCGATCCAGCCACGTTACATGATAGGATAGTATTCCTATTTGCCCAACCTTGGGTGTTATAATCGTCCATGGGCTTGCAGATGTAACCAGGAGATGGGGTACTTTGTCCGTCATAGGCATATAGATGAAATTGTGCCAACTCTCGACCAAGTTTTTTTGGGGGGGACATGACGTGATAGCATGGCCGGCTAGACGTGTTCCTGTGCTGGTCTGGCCACAAGTGGCGTTTACCCTAAAAAATCTTGATGATATGTTACCCTAACTAATATATATTCGCACTGGAACCCTCCCTGGATGTCGTAGTACCCGGTAGAGTCCGCCTGCAGTTAGGGTCTGCTGGTACGAGCCGCGGCAAAACTCAGGGGAACTCTGATCCCCGTAATGGCGGCCGCCATCGCAAATTGAGGGAAGAGACTCTGCGGACCGTGGATGCGGTCCTGGACCCCCGGAATCCTGCCGAGTGGCTGCGCACCACTAAGACTCCAGGAAGAGGGATACACCGAGAAATTACGGAGCGGCGGGGTCAGCAGAGCGAGATCGTCAGGCAGGCCTCCGCAGACTGGGGACGAAAGCCAGGAAAGCCCGGGGTGATGTGGCCTACCTGCGTGCGGTGAGCGGCGAGGATCCCGGCTACTCTCCAGGCCGTGTGCTTGTGGCCTCCCGGCAGCACAGAGTGATGGGTGCTAATTGTGATCGGAAGAACCCCCGGGGCCTCAGTGAGTGAACCCGCTGTGAGGCCCCAGGAGGGGGGAAGCCAGCCAAGTGGGAGGAGACGGCAGGCGGGGCCCCGTAGTCGGGAGGAGGAATCTACACGAGGCCGCGGTGGTGCGGCCTTACTGCATCCTGTCAGTCTGGTCCGAGTGGCTGGTGTACCACTAAGACCCCAGGAAGAGGGATACAACGAAAAAATACTGAGCGGCGAGGTCAGCAGAGCGAGATTGGCAGGCAGGCCTCCGCAGACTGGGGATGAAAGCTAGGAAAGCCAGGGGTGGTGTGGCCTACCTGCGTGCGGTGAGCGACGAGGATCCCGGCTACTCCCCAGGCCATGTGCTGGTGGCCTGCCGGTGAGTGATGGGCGCTAATCGAGATCAGAAGAACCCCCGGGGCCTCGGTGAGTGAATCTGCTGCGAGGCCCCAGGAGGGGGGAAGCCAGCCAAGTGGGAGGAGACAGCAGGCGGGGCCCTGTAGCCGGGTGGAGCAATCAATGCAAGGCCGCGGCGGTGCGGCCTTCCTGCATCCTGTCGGTCTGGGCCTACTAACAAGAAAAAGTCCCCCTGGGGGCCCGGCAGCGGGATTGTGGTACCTGGGACCTGCATTTAGAGCCTGATAGTGGAGTAATGCAGCCCCACATGCCCCCATGAACTGACTTGCCTCACAGTATTTCTGCCCTAATCCATCTGCAGGCCAGTGACAGGTCTTGTGGGAAGGTGATGCGACCTACCTGGGTGACGGTCGGTGAGTGGTCTATCTGAGGCCAAAAAACAGTGGTGCACAGAATCGGAGACCGGGGGCTGCACCCTACTCTGGACCACTTACTTACAGTGCACTGAGAGGGACATCTCACTGTGAAATGTCTGTGGCGCGAGCCACCCTGCCTTGGACCACACTGCCCATAGTGAATAGGGAAGGCTATCCCCATAATAGAGGACCTTTAGTGCTACATCCTGAATTGCAACACATCTACTATAGTGCACGGAGAGGGCTACCCCTACGGCGGGATACTTGCAGCGTGGGATAATTCACTCTGCACCACACCCATTACAATACGCTGAGAGGGAAAATTCCCAGAACAGCAGGCACAAGAGAACCTTGGACCCCCCCCCTTTCTCACCGTGGGATCCCGGAGGTGCAGAAGATCTGAACCATACCCTGACACAGGTGGTAGTGGGTGCCGCCAGCTATCGGACAGCCGCATCGGTCCTTTCCATCATACAGGACCAGGAACACTGCTGAGTGGGTGAGGAGAAGACGGATTGCGCCCCCACATGCGGAGTCCACCCGTCCCGACTACGCAGGGTAAGCCTTCGGGGTCCATCACCTAGCTGGAGTGGAAATGGGGAGACAGCAGCGACCAATGACCAAGACACCAGCACCGACAACGAGGAGACAGCCCTCCCCAGGGCCCCTGGGGAGAAAACAGAATGGAGACCCACCACATACGGATGATATGTCGACCAAGTTGGACAATGTATTAGCAGCAATCGAACATTCCAGGGTGTCCATGGAGGGTAAATTTGGCGAGCTAGCCACAGACCTCAACCTGTTGAGAAACGATCACAGGAAACTGGCTGAAAAAGTAAATCAAGGGGAAAAACCGCTACAGGGAATGGGGCTGCAGGTACAGATGCATCAAGAAGCCATCAAAGAGCTACAGAACAAAGTGCAATTCCTAGAGCGTAGAACCAATGATTTGGAGGGCTGCTCTCGCCGGAGCAACATACGAGTCCTCAACTTACCGGAAGGTGTGGAGGGGGTAGACCCCATACGCTATATAGAGAATTGGATTAAAACTTTCTAAAAGGCCCAGGACCTATCACCATTCATTTCAGTGGAGAGAGCGCATAGGGTTCCATCCCGGAAGCCACCGACGTGTTCCCCACCCAGGCCGTTTTTGCTCAAACTGCTACATTATCAAGACAGGGATGCGGTACTGCGAGCAGCCAGACAAGCGAGAACACTCAGAGTGGAGGACAAACACGTAATGCTGTTCCCAGATTATTCCCAGGCAGTACAACGTCAGCAGGCCCCATTCCTTGTGGTGAAACAAACCCTACGTTAAAACAACGTGCAGTGTGCGCTCCTCTTCCCAGTCCGCCTAAAGATTATTCACTGAGGATCTATGCACTTCTTCACAGACCCAGCAGAGGCGAGAAATTGGTTGGAGCGACACAGCGATGACCTGCCTGAACGCAGAGCCACGCCACATCATGGACTCATCAATAAGCGGCGACTGCTCTCTAACCGGGGGGAGAACATGGCCCACATATCTTCACGTCAGAGGAGGAAGAACACAGCGACACTCGCACCTCCAGAGAGGGCTCAGTATCACCACCACTGGTGACCCCACAAACTGCTGACACGCTGATACGAACCACGACATGACAGCGACATGGTAAGAGCAAGATATTCCATGCAGATGGACACCGGCAAGCATCACGAACAAAAGATGAAGGTAATGGCAGGTGCGAACACACTCACAGATACACTATGAAGGGGGTAGCCAGAACTCTGACCAGCAGTGGCGATGCCAAAACGCTCCCCGCATGAAACAAACTAGAGACAGTACGAGAGGTACAGTTTGGACTTATTGTGTCGAGAAATAGGCCCCCTATGTTGGGAATGTTTCCCGAAAGTTGTTTATAAGTTCCCCCTTCCCCATCACTTTCCTGGTACTCTTGCGGAAGCAATCAGCTGGACTGATGTCGGGTATGTGGAGGGTGGCTGGGCGGGCAGGGTAGGCCCTGGCCATGTGGTGGAGCGGGATAGAAAGGAGGCATACGTAAGTAATCACAGACATGACGAGAGTCTCTAACATGGACATTACATTTGTTACACTAAACGTGAGGGGACTGCACACGGCAAGCAATCGCTACGCAGTGTATGCCTATCTAAAGAGACAGCAGGCACACATAGCCCTCTTATAAGAGACTCGTCTGACGACATTGGAGGTTGAACAATTACAGAGGAAATGGAGAGGCACCATTTGTGCCAATGGATACTCAGCGTTCGCTAGAGGGACATTATTATGGATCCGGCCAGGTACCACTTTTAAGGAAAAGGTAAGGGTGGTGGATAAGGAAGGGCAATACGTGCTGATAGAGGGACTCTTGGATGGGCAATCGGAATCGATAGGCAGTATATATGCCCCTAATGTGGAGCAGGACGTGTTCTGGAGCTGCCTCAAGAAAATATTGACTCAACATATGCACACTCCCTGGATATTAGGTGGAGATTACAACTGTGTCTTAGACACAGATTTGGACCGCTCCCACCCCCCACCGGCACATTCACCACTCTATAGACAAACAGAACTCTTCAACATATGGGTAAAACACTGGGCATTGATAGATGCATGGAGGGCACAACACCCCACCACTAAACTGTATTCATTTCACTCCATTCCCCATGATCTACGGGTGCGCCTAGACAGATTTTTATGCTCGGCAGCCTTACACTCCAAAGTACAACACACAGCTTATTTGGGGAGGTTGCTATCAGATCACAATGCCCACTCGCTGAACCTTAGGTGGAGACCGCTTCACCCCCCAGTACCCACATGGAAGCTATCCCGGGAATGTCTCACGGATCAGGCCTTTACACATGATCACAGGGAACACTTACAGGAACACTTCACAATAAACGCGGGAACAGCATCCTCACGACTCTTGGAGTGGGAAACACACAAAGTGGTGGCAGGGGTCACTGTATACAGCAAATAGTGGGTGTTCGCAAAATACTTGAGAAGGCGCTACTAGACACGGAACTCACCCTAGCAACTCTACTGAAAAGGGAGGACGGTGGCGAGACCACCGCGGAACGAGTAGCCGAAGCCAAAACAAGATACGCGGAAACACTAAGGGACCTCGGCAAATATCATTTCAGAGTATATGCTGCCAGGGTACACCGGGAGTGCAACAGCGGAGGGACACTTCTGGCCTGGCTTGATAAGCAGGACCCCGAACTGAAACAAGTCACAGAAGTGAGGGATCAAACTGGACGGCTCCAGACCTCCCAACCTGCGATCTTACAAGTCTTCCATCCATATTATTCCAGCACTTACCAGGGCCCGAGACAGGGATACCCCCAAGCACTCAATAGCTTCTTCCATGCACTAACACTCCCACAGGTCCCGCAAGCGGATAAGAAATTGCTAGAGAAAAAAATACGACCGGAGGAGGTCAAACAGGCGATAAGAGCATTGACTAAGAACAAGGCCCCAGGGTTGGACGGCTTCCCACTTGAATATTATAGCACTTTTTCGGCCCACTTGGTCCCACGTATGGCTATCATGTATAATGATGCACTCGAGAAAGGGGAATTACCAGGATCCCTTAGGAAATCAATTATAGTTACCTTCCTAAAACACACAGAGACTCTACACTCCAGTCTTCATACAGACCGATCATGTTACTTAACGCGGACTACAAAATACTGGGTAAAATTCTAGCGTAGAGATGCGCCCAAATCCTGACCCCGTTGGTGCATCCAGACCAATGTGGGTTTGTTCCATGCCGTAACACGTCGCAAAATATACGCAGACTGTTCCACATTCAGGACACGACAGGGGGATGGTATCCTAACGCGGCATGCCTAATTTTAGATCTTGAAAAGGCATTTGACACCCTGTTATGGCCGTATTTATTTAAGGTCCTTCGAAGAAACGATATCGGCCCGGGTCTAATAGCATACACAATGCTCCTGTACACGCGCATTACCTCTCAAGTCCGGATGGGCAAATACATCTCCCCAGAGTTCGCGGTGGAGAGAGGAACCAGACAGGGGTGCCCACTATCACCCCTCCTGTTTGCCCTGGCGGTCGAACCCTTGGCAAACTGCCTGCGATGGGAGGGAGAAGGCTGGGGGATTCCCCTAGCAGGTACAAAACACTGTGTGTCCTTGTATGTGGAAGACCTATTAATATATGTCCGGGACGCCACCACAGATCTGACGGACATCTGGAGATCACTAGAGGACTTCGCGGAAGTCTCTGGCCTCAAGGTGAACTGGGAGAAATCCTTGCTCTACCCGCTGAGCCCCCACATGTCCCCATTCGAGGCCCGGATTGGTACCCAGTCTCTCATATGGAACGCAGAGGCCCTTAGGTATCTGGGAATTCAACTGTACCACACCCCGGAGGATCTGTATGAGGAGAACCATCGTAAGGCCCTAGCAGGACTCAGGTCGGCAGTAGGATTTTGGAAAATGTTACCTCTGGCCCCCATAGGCCGAGTGGCACTGGCGATAATGATAATGGTCCCCTGACTGTTGTACCATTTCACTAAACTTCCAGTGATCCCACCGAGATCATTCTTTAAAGAGCTAGACAGTCTCCTTACTGAACTTATATGGGGGGAGGGCGTTGACGGGTCGCGTTAGCAGCATTATATACCTACCTACGACAGAGGGGGGCTTGGGAGCGCCAGCATTTGAAGCATACTTCTTATCGGCAATGGCTATCGTATTGGACAGCGGGGCGCCACATAAGGGAGACAATCACTATGGAGGGCCTCATACCACAACCAGCAATCCAAAGAATGCTGCTGCCTGGTACTAAACCTGTACGCACGAGGTCACTACAGGTGTCCATAGCCCGCAGCTGTATGATGAGAATACATCGTATGTCTAAAACACGGCCACCATACTCGCCCCTACTACCATTGGTGGGCTTTCCAAAAGGGTTCACGTACTACACACCGGGTGGGCTCCAGGTATGGACAGATCTGGCAGTTACAGAGGTAGAATCATTCTTTGAGGAGGGGCAGCTAAAGACATACGACCAGATGATAGAACAGTACGATCTCCCACCATGGCAATTTTTAATGCACAGGCAGATACTAGATAGCAGCCATAGGTACTGGAAACCTAACACAGGGGAACCTCCAACACACCCAGTGATCCACATGATATTACACATGGGAGTGGGGCGTCATTTGGTCACTTGGCTTCATAAGGCAGTGCGTGAGCTGATCTTCCCATCCCCTCAACCCATGCGTCAAAAATGGGAAACGGACATAGGCAGGATAGTCCATGACAAAGAATGGAACACAGCCCTGGAATACCCCAAAAAAGTCTCCAGAAATGCGCGATTCCGAAATATACAGTTTAATATCCTCCACAGGGCCTACCTCACACCGCGACGCCTACACCAATTCTTCCCGGATACACACTTTGCATGCCCAAGCTGTCAAGCCCCAGCAGCAGACTTCAAACACATGTTCTGGGACTGCCCCATACTCAATAGTTTTTGGGACAGGGTACATCGGACACTCACAGGAATCACTAACATCACGACTACGTCCACAAGGGAGGCATGTGCGCTCGGGATTTTCCGCAAGCGGAAAACCAAGAAAGTACAATACTGATTTATGTCCATAGCCATCCTCCTGGCAAAAAGTAGAATAGCCATGCACTGGAGGTCCCATACAGGGCCTCTGAAAGCAGCCTGGGTAGGCGCCATGAACAAATGGGGAAAAGCTGAGGAAGAGACACTCCGGGAGCAAGAATTGAAGGGAATCCGCAAACACCCTATTTCTTTAGAGTGGGCACAATTAATGCACGAATTTACACAGGCAATGGACCCACCGGAGACACCAGCGGCCTCACAGCACCCTGTACCTCAGAGACGCCACGACAAAATCCACCACCCCGAACCCAATCAGGAGTGGTACCCACATAGAGTGGCCACCCCTCTGTAGCGTAAGGGCCGCTGCAAGGACTCGAGTCCACGGCCCCCGTCGACCTGCGAGGCGGAGAGTGCAGGCTGCAGTGAGAGGAGGAGCGCTGTCAGCCGCCCCGAGCAACGACCGTTACACCGTCTACACCCGGGCTTTGGACTACAGCCCCCAGGGTGCATCACTGCACACACACCTGCTACGAGTCAGGGGGAGGCGCTCACATTGCGCCTAAAAGGACGCGGCGCAGGACAAAGCCGGGACTAAGCTTGGGACCAAGGGCGGGCCTGTTGGTGCCTGTCCGTGACTGGGAGAGACTGGACTGGGCTATCCCATACAGATCATGGTATCATATATGGTATTGTTATAAGTTGTTGAACTATTTGTAGGGGCGCATTAAGTACAGATATAAGGCTGGGCTGAGGTTAGTTGGTCTACTCATTCTTAAACAGCCAAAGGTATATTAATCTTCTCTTGTAAAACTTGTGTTCTTTTGCATATACCTTTGTGGAACCTTATTTCACATCTGTAAGAATAGGTAAATCCAACACCATAAACTCATGTCCTCAGACACTGCAAAAAACGTTCTCAACAGGGTTATCCACTAATCCAACTGCCATCGATAAAATGTTGCAAAAAGCCATTGGGGCAGTGTCAAGTGGCATAGAGAGCACAGAACGATGCCTTTCAATTACTCCATTAATCTCCAACACCCCATTGACATAAGGGCTCCCAGCTTTATCCCCCCCCCAATTTTCCGGGCACTATCACTGACCTATTTACTAGCGAGCTACCGTGTGAACAGCCCCAAATAAACGACTCTTAAACACCCACACCTCCCAGTACTAACGCTCCTAAGGTTAATGTAAGAATTATCACTGCCACAATAGAGGTAGAAGAAGAGCAGCTTTATTCATATCTTGGTCTTTGCGCTGCCAGCCTCACACAACGTTCTAACATGAACGCCCAACCAACATTCCATGGGACTGTTTCATAACGCGCTTGGGAGTGGGGTGAGAGGGACATACCATAACTAGTGAGAATAACAGAAGGATATTACAACACATCTCCCTCTGTAAGGAATTAACAAAAGATGCAGAACAAAACCTCCGGGGGAGGCACTGTATACTAAAAACAGATCTATTTCACGTAGTCCTTTTGCCAACATGGTGGCTGACGCACCCTAGTTTCTCTGGCTGCTTGAACATCCGGGAGAACATCCTCTAGGTTCTCTTTGCTTCCAGCCCTTGGGACACACACATCAGGGCAGCAACTTACATTGTCTATGCTCCATGTGCTTCCATCTTCCAGAACCACAGAGTTATTGTTCACACACTGTACTCTCACTGGTTTGGAGAAGGAGGACACTTTTGCACGTCCTATGACAGGTCTTTTGAATACAACCCACTGTCCAACACAGAACTTCCTGTTAGTGGTGCCCCACTTCTTGTCGTATTTAGTTTTGTAATCAGCTTGATGTATCTCCACCTTCTCTCTCACAGAATCTCTATCCACCCACACCGGAACACCTACATTTAACCAGTTTGGGTTGAGCTTAGATCCTGGATTCCTTCCTTTAAGGGATACGAAAGGAGATACTCCGGTCACAGCATTAGGGGAAGAATGATAAGACCATAGTGTCTTCCTTATAGCTTCCTCTACAGGTTCATGCATTGTAACAGGCATTTGAATAGAGTTCTTCAACATTCTATTTGCCCTTTCTACCATTCCATTTGCTTTTGGACAGTAAAAAGGTGTTCTTATATGTGAAATTGCCAACTCAGATAAGAAATCTTTCATTGCATCTGACGTAAACTGAACCCCGTTATCTGTCACCACGGTGCTCGGTATACCTTCCATAGCGAACACTTCCTGCAAAAATTCAATTAAAACTTGTTTAGTTATAGAAGATACAAATTTAGTACTGATCCAATGAGAGTGGTAATCAATGATTACAAACATAAACTTCTGGTTGGTGTTAAGTAGGTTCAAGGGGCCTATAATATCAATTCCCAGCTTGTCCCAAGGTTTCGTGGATACCCCCACCGGAAGGAGTGGTGCTTTGTGTATTACCTTGGATTTGTCACACCTTCCACATGCCTCACAGTCCTTTACAGTAATCTCCACCAACCCATCCATCTTGGGGAACCAATAATGTTGTCTGATCTTACTCTTAGTCATGCTTCTTCCTGGATGACCTTCATGTGCTAATGCTATGATCCTGTCCTTCATGTTACCGGGAGGAATGACTTTATTTCCTCTGCACACCTGACCATTCATGTTGGATAACTCATTTCTTACTGCCCAATATGGTTTGAGGTTTTCTGTCAACTCATTGTTATGCTCAGGCCACCCTTTCTCAATTAATCTCCTCAATTCCATTAACACCTGGTCATCTTGAGATTCTTTCTCCCACTCCTCCTTACTAATGGCTGAATGTTCTACTGCAAGAATTACCTCTTCTGGTGGACTGCACCAGTTGTCTTCACCATGTACCGGCAATCTTGACATGCAGTCTGCTATAGTGTTTTTCTCACCGGCCACATAACACATGGTGAAATTGTAACCTTGCAACGCCAACACCCATTTTGAAATGCGTGGAGTGGCCCTCTCAATGTTCTTTGTAGAGAATAATGGAATTAGAGGCTTGTGGTCGGTCCTCAAGGTAAAGGGAATCCCCCACAGGAAGAATTTAAAATGATTTATTGCCCAATAGCACGCTAAGGCTTCCCTTTCAATGGTGGAGTAATTTGACTCTGGGTCTTTCAACGCCCTAGAAGCAAAAGCAATTATTCTCTCACATCCACCAACCATTTGAGTGAGGGATGCCCCCAGGCTTTTACTGCTTGCGTCAGTAGTACGTGTGTTTTTTTCATTGGGATCAAACATGCCTAATGTGGGCGCCTTGGCAATAGCTGACTTGACATATTTGAACTTCTCTTGGCACTCTGAACTCCATACAAAGGTGCTACCCTTCTTCAAGAGTTCCCTCATTGAGCATGTATGACTTGAAAAATTTTCAATGAATTTCGTCATGTATTCCACCAAACCCAGGAAGGACCTAAGCTCGTCTTTATTAGAGGGTGCAGGAGCTAATATCACTGCATCCACCAGGCTAGTTTTAGGCTTGATTCCCTCTCCTGAAATGGTGTGTCCTAAGTAAGTCACAGTCCTCACCCCTATCTTGCACTTGTCCTTTTGGGTGGTAAAGCCTGCCTTACTCAACTTGCTCAAAGCTTCTCTCAGGTTCATGTTGTGCTCACTTTCTGATTCTCCATAAATCAGTATATCGTCCTGGAAGCACAAGACTTTTCCAAGACCATCTAAGATATCACCTTCCGACTCCTCACCCACACACACAAAGCCCTACACAACCAAGGCCCAGGATACCTCAACAGCCGCCTCAAATTCTATGCTCCGAAACGCCAGCTTCGATGGACCGGACACGCCCTCGCCACCGTCCCCCGCATCCGAACAGCCACCACAGGGGGACGGTCCTTCTCCTACCTTGTCGCCAAGACATGGAACTCCCTCCCGACCCACCTCCGCCTGACCCAGGACCACCTTGCCTTCAGGAAGCAACTCAAGACCTGGCTGTTGGAGCAGTAGCGGACCCCCCTCCCCCAGCGCCTTGAGACCCTCTGGGTGAGTAGTGCGCTATATAAATGCTTTGATTGATTGATTGATGCTGCATTATGCGTTGGAATACAGCAGCCGCAGATGCCAACCCAAATGGCATCCGGTTGTATTGGTATGCCCCAAAAGGCGTAATAAAGGAAGTCAGGCTTTTAGACTCCGGATGAAGGGCAACCTGGTGGTATGCCGCCGAGAGGTCTAAAACACTGAAGTATTTTTCACCTTTTAACACGCTGAGCATTTAATTTATTATTGGGAGGGGATGCCTCTCTACCCAGATGTTAGCATTGAGGTCCCAGAGGTCCACACATAAACGAATCCCTTTGCCACCACCTTTTGAAGCTTCCACAATGGGGGCGAGCCACTCTGAGTTCTCGATTTTTTCAATTACCCCCATGGATTCCAACTTCTCTAGTTCCTTTTTTAGAGAATCTCTCACCACTAACGGTACAGATCTAGCTTTATGTACAGTGGGCTTGCAGTGTTTTTTCAACTTTATCTTATGGAGGAAACCCTTAAGTAGACCTAATTCATTTGAAAATACCTCTGCGAACTCCTCACACACATCTGGACCTATGCCTGGTTGCTCCACCGAGTACACTGGCTCAGAGGCATTAGGATCTAATTTGATGCCAAGGTCTTTCTGATGTTTCCACCCCAGTAAGCACGATCCCTTCTTGGTTAAATACACTTTGCCCACGGTGACTCTATCCTTGAATTTGATGTGCATAATGACCATTCCTACAAGGGGTATGGTGTCACGGTTGTATCCTCCTGGGTTGATGTCTGGAGGTAATAGCTCATACTTTTTGTCAACAGACCTTGCCTTGAATGTGGTTTCATTTATGAGTGTATACGGTGAACAAGAATCAGCATATACATTATAGGGTACATTGTCAAGCCAAATCTCGCACTCAGGGTAATTACAATCAGAGCCTTCAAGCAGTTCATTAACCTGGAATACTATGTCATCTCTAGGTACATCCTCATCAAAAATAACATGGGTCACATCTTTCTTCATTTCTTGACACACTTTGGTAAAATGCCCCCGTTTGTTACACTTCCTATAACTCCCCTTGCTGGACACTTCACATTATTTGCTAGATGGTTTGGATTGCCACAACGGTAACATTTTAACTTTTGGGTTTCAGACCTTAGAACAGAACTCCCCATTGGTATATTTTTGCTTTTATCATGCTTTGCTGATACTTTCAGTATTTCTTCTTCACACACTTGCTTTACTTCAACAGCATCCTTCATCTCACTCATGCAGAAGGCTGTGTGCTCAATGCTCTTGGCTATATCCACGGCCTGTTTCAAATCTGGGGCATCTGCTAACAACTTTTTTTGTATCTTTTTATCTGATGTACATCTAACCAATTGGTCTCTAATCAGTGTATCTGTAAGGTTTCCAAAATCACAGGTGGAAGATAGGCCTCTAAGTACAGCTATATAATTCACCACTCTCTCATACTTCCCTTGAGACCTGGAGAAGAATTTGTGTCGCTCCAACACCACATTAATTTTCTTCCCAAACTGAGCATCTAATTTTATCAAAGCAACTTGATATACGTCAGGTGGAGCATCACCATCCACCCCTCCACTACTGCTGTCGCTAACAACGTCAGGCAAATTGTCATATATCTCTCTAGCATGTTTCCCTAAATTATGTAGCAATATGTGTAGCTTTCTAACAGATGAGAACCTATTGCCACCAATAGCTATTAAATAGGACTCAAATATCCGTACCCAATTCTTCCAGGGAGTGAGGGGTTCTCCATCCTCATTTAGAAAAGGAGGTGGTTGGGACATTGACATCGCAGTTGCCATGTATTAAGTTAAACTTGTGGTAAATGCTTTAGAAGATGTATAGAGTAGGGACAATGGTGGTTTTGCTTCCTGAGCTTTTCACTACCACACTTTCACAAAATTTACTTAAATTACTTCGCCTAAATGTGAGAGAACAAGTAAAATCAATCCTAATCACATCTAGCTCTTTTATACATTACTGCCTCCTTTAAATGGATTACTATTTCACAGGCTGAAAATATACTATTGAAATAACTACTAGTCCTGTCAGCGCCTCTGTTCCCAATGTCAATGACAAAACTCTCTTTTACTCTTTTGCTCTCCAACAAGCTGTGCCTATAAGCGTGAGCAGACAAGGATAAGGTTCAGACAGGCTTCCAGAGTCTTGTAGCTGTGCCCGTCAGCGTGCTTTTATTATATATATTTTTCCTCCACACAACACCAACAGGCTTCTCGTTTTGACTCAGCTGTGCCTATCAGCGTGATCTGGTAAGAATGTGAATCCTGACAAGCTTCCAGAGTCTCATTAGCTGTGCCTGTCAGCGTGACGCCAATCCTATACGACTTAAATTGGCCTCCTCCTCAAAATGTGACCACAATATATCCTCACACGAATGCTATCTTCGTTTCACCCTCATCACTTTCCGTGCGCCGGGAAATCCTTGCTTTGCCCTCTCCTGGCCGGAATGCACTAACGCACGTTACTTCGCCACAGTCAACAGCTGAGAGAAATAACGAGGTGCGCGCCTTGCCTGGCTGTCAAACGCTGGTAGATCTTTCACGGTCGATTTATTTATTTTTTTACTTTCTCAAGTAATTTCTCTCAGTATGGCCTCAAAGCTACAACAGCTGGCTCTATTTCTTTGAACAATGGACGGCTTCCTCAGTATTATGCGCCGCTTGTCATTGATCGCAACAAAAACCGTGACGATCGTCGGCCTCAGTTCGCCGACTTTCTCAGCTGGGTACCTCGCCTTAACAGCCGCTCACTGTATGTCTCACACCCTGACACTTTAAAACGGAACGGCTAGCGCAACACAGACCAGTTTAATTTTATGCTGACGTCCTCAAACTAGCCTGTCGCTGTATGCGCTGGTGCGAGTACCTCTCACGCTGTCAAATTCAGAATGACTCACGGCTTCCTTAATCGGTGTCTCGGCTTGTCGGCAGCGCTGTAGAAATGGGGGAAGACCAGGACCTGCCCCCCGCGCAGCCCCGTCGCCAATTTGTAAGAATTATCACTGCCACAATAGAAGTAGAAGAAGAGCAGCTTTATTCATGTCTTGGTCTTTGCGCTGCCAGCCTCACACAAGGTTCTAACACGAACGCCCCACCAACATTCCATGGGACTGTTTCATACCGCGCTTGGGAGAGGGGTGTGAGGGATATACCATAACTAGTGAGAATAACAGAAGGATATTACAACAGTTACCATCAGGAGCTACAAGCGCCACACTAGATCTAAGAAAGGCAAGCACGTTAATCAAACAACAGCAATCATTAACAAAGAACCAGAGGGTTCTCAGGTGGGCACAGTGCCCACAAATCTTGTATTTGCACCCCCCGTTTGGGCAACCCACCTTTTAATTGATCTGCAAATGCATCTCGAACAACTCATCAAAACGCAGTTTAAAACTGTGATGAGTCAAATCGATAAGGTTGTTACACTGTTGAACACAAGGAGGGTGGGAGGTACCCATTCTACTGCTCCAAATGGGATTAATGTTGCTGATACTGCCACTCACGGCAATAATCATTTCTCACCAGGTCCTGTTATCTCCAACGACCCACACGCTGAAAGGCCAGCCCCAGTGTTATCTCATGTGACTCCGTGTACCTCCACTCCCAGCTCAACCCAAGCATGCGTTAACAATACAGAAGAGGCCATCCCCTCGAACCCACAAATTAACTTCCAAGCTAATACCTTGAACCACCCTGTTCAGTTATTAGTTCCACCTTGTAGTAAACACAATTCGAACTCCATTGAATATCACCATCAATTACCCTGTCTGGATTTGCCCCCAGCAGCATCTCCATATGTTGTTGTACTAGCAGGGGTACCATCGCTAACGTCCGAGCGAAGCAAATCTTTTGCCGAGCTCAAAAACAAGACCATTCACTTGTTGAATAGGAATAGACCACTTACAGGACCAGCCCAGGGAGAAATTTTGTTCGTCCGTAGAGTCAAATGGCTGGGGTCGAAATGCAAGGATATTGATGGGGACTGTGTGGTCATTAACTTAAGGGATCGAGGGGTGGTCAATCATATACTCAACTGGGGAAATAATAATCCATCTGGCACAATCTACCCACTTCCCCTGGGCTATTTCTATCCACCAGATCCGACGACCAGAAGCAATCGTCAAATTCAACCTCTGCACGGAGTACAGGGTAGAGCAATTACCATCCCCTTAGAGAACAGATTAAGCCCCTTGATTATTTAGCTTGACCATTATTAATCCCTAAAAAATGGAGGGAAAAACCTTGTCCTACTGAAGGTAATACCCAGAGGTGCAGGGGACAACTGGGGAGACTATCTCCATTACAAATAATAATAATAGACTTACAGGGTGGAATGCATTGAGTCCACATAGTGTCGTTCAACGACCCCTTAGTCCTAATGTTTCTTCTGGCAAAGATCACACTAGTCCCCCCATGGTTAGGCGTTCACCTTTAGTCACAGGTATTCCCTCAGAGGAGGACCATAAAACTATGCTTATTTCTTGCAACTTAGCCGGTATCACCTCTAAATCAGACCACCCAGAGTGGGAGGCGCTTATAGACCAGTACGATCTTTGCCTATTTCAAGAAACCTGGGCCTTGACAGCCCCCCACAGACCGGGTTTTGCTAGCCATTATATTCCTGCTTGCCAGGAGACCAGGGGGCGACCATATGGAGGACTCTGCACTTGGGTGGGAACCCACCTGGGTTGTTCAGCAAAAGTGATAGACACTCACTCCCCCAATATCCTTTGCATCCTCCTTTCTTTTACAGATGGCTTAAAGGTAGCAGTAGTCAATGTCTATTCGCGTCCCACTTCCTCCTCCCAGGCCTCCCCTATTTTAAATATGTTGGATCGACTCCTTTCCACACTTCAGTGGAGAAGTGTGGCTCAAGTGGTTGGAGCGGCAGACCCTGATGAAGAGGTCTGGCCCGGACCAGGGTTCAATTCCCCGCCTCGGCGGGTCTTGGGCTCAAAATTCCCCGGACCTGACAATTCTTGCCTCGGTGCCTGTTCCAATCATGGAGTCCCACTCTGTAACTCTGGGCAATAGCTTGCTTAATCTCCACAACGGCCCCTCGCAGCGGGATGCCTGGCTTTCACCTTGGGGATGCCCAGTAATGGGTTATCTCGCAGGGGAATACCAGGACGGGTTCCCTAAGCAAGCGCTGGGACGCTTTCGGGCAGGCATGTGCTCTACAAATCACATTTCATTTCATTTCCTTTCACTTCCTGCCTCAACTCACAAAATACTAGGTGGGGATTTCAACTGCCACTATGAACCCTTAGATGGTATCACTACTTTAACCCAGGAAGAGGATTCTGTATGGTCCATCCCTGAATGCACTAGGTACCCAAACAGGGGTTGGACTCATTTAGTCCTCCAGCTAATTAAGCTCACAATCTTCCACTCACTTAGAGCCGGTAATGGAAGATTTCCTTCAGATACACCCGGCAAATTTACTTTTAATAGACCAGGCAGAGGCACCACGATAGATTACATAATGGTTAACATTCGAATTTTGAACCCATATCAAGGGCTTTAACGTAATCAATAGACACGATAGGGACCATAATCTTTTGTCACTAGAACTAAAGCTTCCGATGGGTCATAGCCAATTGTCCCCCTCTGAGTATTCCTCTTACCGCCCGCTGGCGGTAGACGAATCAGAGGGGGTAAGCAAGCATGTCCAATTAGTTGATAAGGTCGCTGCACTTTACCAACATGCTGTCCCTTTTTTACAGAATGCTTTTAGTCTCCCTGTGGAAAAACTTGACCTATCACACCAACTTGTTTTCCAGATTATCCATTAAGACCTCTCTAATAAACTAGCAACCTTTTTCTACACCACCGCCAATCCTAAGGCTCGCCCCACGCGCTCCAATTTATGGTTCAATAATTCCTGTAGAATGGCGAAATGCGCCCTTTTAAAGGAGGTCAAAAGTGGTTCTAATGTAAGCATTAGATCAGCAAGGTTTCATTACAAGAACACAATTGCTCAGGCTAAGAAAGTTTGGGAGGTAGACAGATGGGCGACTATCAAAATAGCACTTGAGAACCGTGATTATAGGGCCTTTTGGAATTTAGTTAAAACTGGCATGGTTGAGGGATGTGCTGCTATTGTGCCCAATTTAAGTGAAGAGGTTTGGAACACGCACTTTAAAAAGCTGTACTCCCAAATCATTAGGCCACTATCCACCGACCTTTCTTCCACACCTGAGGGGACACTCGTCTCCACCGCCTCCGGCAGTTCTAATTTGATAGCCCCGCCCTGTACCATGAAAGAAGTAGTCGCAGTCTTGAAGAGTCTATCCTTAGGGAAAGCCCCGGGTTTGGACAGAATCCCGGGAGACTTGTTCAGTAGTGAACAGAAGGTTTGGGCTCCCTACATTTGGGTGCTGTTCAATGCCATCCTTCAGGGTATGGAGGTACCGTACACATGGCTAGGGGCAGAAATTATACCGATATATAAAAAGGGCTCCCCTCTTGACCTGACAAACTATTGTCTGATTAGTTTGATAGACGTCCTACAGAAACTGTTCGCCCGCTTCTTATTATCAAGGTTGCAGTCTTGGATGGACGAGTATCGGATCCTCACTCCCCTACAGGCTGGTTTCCGTTCTAAGGTCTCTACCATTGACCAACTATTTAGACTTCAACTAATTTATTGGAAAGCTGTGGTTATGGAGGGGGTAGTTTGTATTTGAGATTCGTAGACTTAAGATCTGCATTCGATTTGGTCCAAAGAGATAAACTGTGGGCCATATTGAAAGATATGGGTATTCCTTTATATCTCTGCAATTTCTTCCAACGTTTGCACCAAGGTACATTTGCAAGGGTGCGGTATGGGAAATAGGGGGAACTTTCTGCGCCATTCCCTGTGGAAAGGGGGGTTAGGCAAGGGTGCGTGGTGTCCCCCACCCTCTTTTCTCTTTTTCTTAATGGCTTAATCGCTAATCTTCTGGGCAAGAAAGATTTAGGGCCCGATGTAGGTAAAAGCGATTTTCCGATTTCAAAATACCGAGGCGGTCCGAATCGGTATCCTGAAATCGGAAAACGAGATGTAGCTAAAAAAATGCGAATTAATACCGAATCGGTCGGCATCGGTAATGTGAATCGGTACGTTCCGAATCGGCACGGACCGATTCGGGAAGTACCGAATCGGCTAACACCGAATCGGATATTTCCGATTCGGCTAACACCGAATCGGATATTTCCGATTCGGCTAACACCGAATCGGAAATAGCCGAATCGGTAAAATCCGATTCGGCAATCAAAGAATCGTAGCTACGAAAACACATCCATGGCGAAAAAGCCCATAGGAATGCATTGAAGAAACCGAATCGGTAAAATACGAATCGGATAATACCGAATCTGATTTTACCGAATCGGTAATATCCGATTCGGAAAATGCCGATTCGGCAAAGCCGATTCAGCCAATGAGGTGGCTCCCCCTCCCCCACCCAAACTGGGAGTGGCAACCCTGGCAGGTGCAGCTAATTAACAAGTTTCTGGAGAGCCAGCCTGAGCTCAACACTCACAGTTAGCAGCAGTGGGAGTAGGAGGGTGTGAACTGTAGTGAAGAACATGGCAAACCAGAGCGAGAGCCAGAAGTCCTCCCAGAAGAGGAAGCCCAAGTTCAGCGCCACCGAGCTTCAGGTGTTGGTCGAGGAGGTGGTGAGGGTGCACCGCCAGCTGTTTGGAAAGCTGTCCCTCAATGTGCCAGACAGCACCAAGAGGAGGATCTGGAGCGAAATCGCCCAAAAGGTGAATGCTGTGGGTGTCACCCCCAGGTCCGTGGATGATCTCAAGAAGAGATTCTACGACATCCGCAGCCTCACAAAAAGGAAGATGGCAGAGATCCAGAGGCAGGCTGGAGGCACTGGTGGAGGCAGGAACCCGGCGCCACCCCTCACAGACCTCGAGGAAATGGTCTCCTCCACCATTGAGAGGGAGAGTGTTACTGGAATTGGGACCCTGGACAGCTCTGCCAGAGCTATAGCTACAGGTAAGAAGCATGCGCATCATGACACACCCTACCAGACACCTCCCCATTAGACACAATGCATAGGCAAACCCCAGCACAGTACTGTAACCAACATACAAGAGACAAGCATCATGGTACATGTAGTCAGCAGAAGTTAGCAAAATATGGCAGTGCAGAATCACAAGACAGGAAACAGTGTGACACAGTCTAAGGAGATGCAAGGACATGTGGAATGCTTTAATTGTACTGACTGTAATACATCGGCACTCAATTTACAAATGCCTCTTTGTACCTAGGGGCACCATCAGGCGGACAACCATTGTCATCAGAGGCAGCAGCACCATCTGACACTGCACTCGCAGGGCCGAGCACCAGCCAGGCTGCCGAGGAGGAGGAGGACGGAGACACCCTAGGGCTTGGTACGGAGGGAGACCTGGTGATAGACTTCGAAGCACTGCACTCCCCACAAATGGGCAGCACACCCCCCTTGCAGTTCTCCCCAGAGAACTCCCCGACAAGGGACCCCCTACCACCTACACCAGCTCCTGCCACAACCATGGCTTTGCCACCAGTACAACCTGTCCTGGGAGCAGGGGCTCAGGGACCGGCCAGCACCACACCACCACCAGTGGCACCCCAGCCCACTCAGCAGGCCGGCAGCAGCAGTGCCCGGCGCCGTGCCATCACCACCACTGCTGCACCAGCACGGGAGGGCAGTGTCTTCCTGGGCCTCGAGGGAAAGATGGTCAAGATACAGAGGCAGCAGGCAAAATCCACGATGGCCTGCCAACGCCAGCTCCTGCGGCACAACCTGCAGATGGGAGAAATGGTAAAGGGATTTCAGGCCTTCGTGGAATCAAACAAGGAGGTGGCAGCAGGTTTAGGCAGGCTAACCACTGCCATAACCCAGTTGTGTAGCAGAATGGAGGAGCAGGAGCTGGTGCGCAGGCGGGATGCCCGGGTGCAGAACCGCTGCATGAGTCGCCTTGCTGCGGCAACGCAACTGTGCCAGCGCAGCGCAAACATGGAATCTAGCCTGAGTCAGAATACGGCTGAGCTCACAAGGGGAATGGCCCGGATCACCACTGCTATGGAGGCCATGATCATTTCGAACACAGCCACAAATCCTGCCCTGGACCTGGGGGATGCTGGGGACAGCAGCAGCCGCAGCAGCCCGGCCAGCGCAGCGTCTGAGCCACGTAGGAGCACCAGGCGCTCCGCAGATGCTGCTGGTCATTCAGAGGGGGCTGAGGGACACCCCAGTGGGGCTGGCAAGCGGGCAAAGAAATAGACTTGCAAGGGCGGGTGAGGCAACCTGGACCTTGGACTTTTGTTTTCTTTTCCATTACACCATTTTTTTGTTGCACATCAGTGCAGTAACTGTGTTGCAACAGTATTAAAATTTGTTTTTTCCAAACAACCATTTAGCTGTCTTTGCATCTGTACTCACTCAGAAATAGTTTTCAGTAATCTCCTCACGTCTGTATCTGCCATCACTTGGCGTACACGCCCCAGCTGGCTGTGTCAGTGGCACAGCTTCGTCGTTGTCATGGTCCTCGTAGTCAGACAACTCCACCTCAGTGCCCTTCTTCACCGCAAGGTTGTGTAACATTGCACATACAGCTATGATCTTGCAGCAGGTGATGGGGGTATACTGCCTTGCACCTCCACTCTTGTGCAGGCATCTGAATCTACTTTTCCAGATGCCAAAGGTCCGTTCGACAACATTCCTTGTGCGTATGTGGGCCCGGTTATACCTCCTTTGGCTGGGTGTGGAGGGGTTGAGGTAGGGGGTGAGTATGAATGAGCGGAGGGCATATGCACTGTCGCCTGGAAGAGAAAGGGGTTACATTACACACATGCATACATGTATTCCACCTAGCTACTATGTGTTATGGGGGTCTGATGATGTGTCTCACCTAGGAGGTATCCTTCACCAAATTCGCCAGCCATCAGCCGTGCATAGATGCCGCTCTGTTGGAAAATATAGGAGTCATGGGTACTCCCTGGAAATTTTGCAACCAGGTCTGTGATGGTGCACTTTGCATTGCAGATCACCTGCACGTTGATGGTGTGTGTAGATTTCCGGTTGCGGTATATGTATTCGGTGTCCGCTGGTGGCCAAATCGGAATGTGCGTGCCATCTATGCAACCAATGATTTGGGGAAATTGTGCCATCTGGTAGAAGTCAGCTTTAGTTTGTAGCAGTTCTGCGTGGGTTGCAGGGAAAGAGATGTATTGGTCCATCCTGTGTATCATGGCGTCAAGGAATGTGTGGAAGAACCTTGACAGGCTGCTCTGGCTCACCCCTCCTGCCGCTGCAACTCCACTTTGATAGCTGCCAGACGCTAGCAGGTGTAGGCTGCATAGCACCTGGATGTGCGCAGGGATGGCGTGTGCCCTTGGGGTGTGGTGGTCCAAGAATGGTTTGAGATCCCTGATGAGCTCAAGTATGGTGTCAGAGTCCAGCCTGTATCTCTGTAGGATCTCTGCCTCTGTGAGCATGAACAGGGTTATCCTCTGTCTGTAGACCTGTTCATTTCGTAGCCATTCCCTCTGTCCTTCCTGCTGTAGCCGTAGCCGCCTCGCAATGACATAAAAAGCTGCCATCCTGCAACTTGCAATGCATTTTGGGACTGTTTATATGGGTTGGAGTTGGTTACCACCTGATTGGAATCCATGGTAAATACCGAGTGAATTCTACCGATTCTGAGCCGATTTCGGTGTTTCTGTGCCTCCCTACATCTCCCCATCTGTCGGAATCGGGGAATTTCCCGATCGGCGATTCATACGAATCGGTATGTTTTCCGATTCGGCTCATGTCCGAATCGGTCTATCTACCGAATCGGTACATGGACCGAATCGGTTATTCTCCGAATCGGTGTCACTACCGAATCGGTACATGGACCGATTCGGTTATTCTCCGAATCGGTGTCACTACCGAATCGGTACATGGACCGATTCGGTTATTTTCCGATTCGGTGTCACTACCGATTCGGTACATGGACCGATTCGGTTATTTTCCGATTCGGTGTCACTACCGATTCGGTACATGGACCGAATCGGTGTTTGCATCCGAATCGGTGTGTTACCGATTCGTTACATATCCGATTTTCGGTATGTACGTATCGGACTCTTTCCCATTCGGTACACATTCCGATTCGGTTTTCACTCCGATTATTTATTTTTTTGGTTCCCTACATCTCGATGGCTGTTTACCGATCGGTAAGGGCCAGAAATCGGTATTTTCGGCCGTTACCGATCGGTAACGGCCTACCTACATCCCGGGCCCTTAGACTCTCCTCGATTTGCAGATCGCAAGATACCAGCTCTTATGTTCGTTGATGATAGGCTCCTCTTGTCTAAATCATCCATGGGCTTCCAGCGACTATTGGAAGCATTCTGTCAATTTTGTAAAAATAGAAATTTGGAGAGTAATATCTCCAAAACCAAATATATGGTCTTTCATGCTAGTACAGTAAATTGCCCTCACCCCCATATGGGTGGTATGGCCCTCGAGAGAACCTCCACATTTGACTACCTAGCGGTGACCCTGAACAACCAGATGGATTGGGGGACCCACGTGGCCAAAGCCAATTTGAAGTTGGCACAAGCATCCAGTGGTATCCTTAAGGTCTATAATCACTGTTTCCAGAAAATTCTAGGACCCCCTGTAGAAATTTATGAGACCCAATCCAGAGGAGGAGCGCTCTATGGTGTTGAGCTCTGGGGGCATGTCAGTGCCAATCCCATGGCCGTGACTGAGAATACATTTCTCAGACTCCTTTTAAGACTTCCCCAGAGCACCCCTATCCTCCCATTGTGACTTGATTTGGGCATGGTCCCTATCTCGGATATAATAGCCAACCGCCCCATTCTCTTTTGGAGACGCCTTTGGAGTACGCCCGAGCTCTCTAGTTACAGAGAGGAATTAAAGGATCTGTTATCTATCCTGGGGGTGGGGAAGATTCCTTGGCTTACGCAAGTTAGACATCTTTGCAACGCAATAGGGAGGGCAGACATCTGGTTTCTACCAGAACAGACTTGTCCCCTTATCTCTAAAAAATCTCTTGCATCTGTCCTCAAGGATTATTGCTTGGCTAGCTCATTACGAAATAGCACTTTAGGTGTACTGAGTTCTAGATTCGTGGAGGTTAAGTTCAATTTTCATTTTGAGCAGTTCTTGGACTTGATCCAGCGGGCCAAAGGAAATTCAGTCTCATATGTACAACTCTACACCCTGATACTCACCATAATTTATAAACTCACACTAGGCCCATAAATGATTGAGACATAAATTGACCAACTGAATCATATGACCTAATTAATCAAAAACTTCTCTGTATACATTTAATTAAGTCAATAACATTGGCAATGGATTAACTAATGGTAACTCAAGGAAACAAACAAGACCAGCTTGTTATTTCAAAATCTATTTTATTAACTTTATTATAGAACAGAATGCATTTTAAAGCGTAAATTCTTTTATTACCATTTTTATTAAGCAAATTATTTATTAAAAAGGCACATTTGACTGTCAGCTCAAACTAAACTTAGCATGAGAAGTGCTCAAACATTTAGAAAATTCCGGTGGCGCTAGGTGGCGCCAAACCAAGATGGCCACACTGGTGTGAGGCTCCCGCCGGATTGAGCACCTTTCCCATCCTACAGTGATCCTGACCGGAGATAACTGTCCAAGCATCGATTCATTGTGTCCGTGACACCGTGCTGCGCTCAGCGGTACCTCGCTTGCCGGGGAAACCCAGCCGGCCGCGAAGATAGCGGCCGGGGAACCCAGGGCGAGCTGATGCATTGGTAAGAGGGCTTCTGGACATCGGCCCATCCCGCCAAGAAAGGCCGAGGCTTCGCGGCCTATACGGAACTGCCGGAGGAGGCCTGCCCCCCTGGGAGCACCGAGTCGCCTGGGATACCGGGGGACATCGTCACCGTCGGCGCGACCCTAGCTGCTACCAGAGGTGAGCGCCGCCTGCAGTCTGTAACCCCCTCCGGCGCTGTGGGCATATTCGGCCGCGTTTACTCCCTCGCAGGGCCGGTCACCAATTACTGCATGAGGCCCTCCGAATTAGCGATTGTTCCGATATATACATCTACCTGGGGCACTGCATATCTGTAGCGTCATACACATAGCCACAGCAACTTGCCCGGCTGGCGACGCTGCCCACCCTTCTGCTGCCCCATCCGAAGGCTCCTCGATCTGCGGGCAGGCCGCCTACACAAACCCGGTACTGCGCGGCCTACAGAGACCCGGCCGAACTCATTGCTGAAAACGCATGTGACATTGCGTGTCCACAGACACCTGCGCTGGGTTGCTTGCTCCCCTGCGATACATCCAAGGATCTAGCCAACATCCACGCGGGGCCTTCGCGAGCATACATCCTGAAAAGCTTTGTCACTGTTAAGGCCTGCTCCATCAATTATTGCGCCCAACGCTTCCTACTGGCTCACCTGAAGCAGACCTCTAGAACAGAGTTGCGCCCCCCCCCCCGGAACGTAGCGCCATACCAGCTGCCTCCTCATGCCTACAATCTGTCAGCCTGGGCTCTACATCCTAATCTGCAGTGGTAGCGGTGCAAATCAGTACAAGGCCTGAACAACCTGCGGCCATTGCGTGGGACATCGGTCCGCAATACAGCCGCCTCCTGCGTTCTGCGCCTAGCGCACCAAGTGCGAGGAGGGTGCGCCTCGCAAACAACGCGGGCCAGCCAGCTGCAACTCGCTCTCACCCTCTTTGGGGCTGTGGGTTTGCTGAGAATTCTACGCACAGAGGCCCGATAGCCCATCAAATCTACAGAGCAGCTGGGACACGAGGCGCCCTCCCTGTGCAGATTGCACCTGCTAACAGCCTTTTTCTTTGTTTACTTCTGACTCTCTGTGAATTTCCCCGCAGCAAGTATTGGAGATCTCCTATCTGACACTGCTTCCCCTGTAACCACATGCTCTGCTGCTTCGTTCCTGTGGCATCTTGCCATTCCTCTGTATGTGGTAGAAGGAAATTGGACCGCGGCCTTGCTCACAATTCGTCTAATCCAACAGCGGCTCTGCCTGAAGCACACAGAATCACCCCAGGGAGCTCTGGGTCCCTACTTACTCGACGCTGTAAACGGCATCAGAACTGCAGCACACGCTCTCGCCTTATTCTTTGACTTGGAAACCTATTCCTGTCCACCATAAGCCAATAGCAGGCGAAACTTCCTCCTAACCTTGGCTGAATTCCAGTAGCCCGGAGCCCCCATTCAACTGGTGCTTGAGGCAACGGACGCTCTTCAACCCACATCCGGATTTCCCGTCCAGTCTGCAACAGCCCCCCCTCCCGCCTGAACCCTCCTGTGAACTGGCGGCCACTTTTTCCACTGCATCGCGGACGCCTAGGCGGGACATGGGCCGCAATAATGCCAGACAGTCAAAAATCCCATTTGAATCCAAGAAAACTTCCAAAACGACGCCGGAGACGGAAGGCAGTCCTACCGCCTCGGCCCCTCAGGAGGAAGACTGGAAAACACTCTTGTTAGGTATGAAGCAGAGCCTGTCAATAATAGACTCCAAAATTGATACCATAAATACACGCATGGACAGTGTTGTGGCTAAGCTGGAGCAACATGATACTCGCATTAAAGAGACTGAAGACAGAATTTCGGAATTGGAAGATGGAGCTACCTCTACTAGCAGACAAGTCACTCAAATGGACAGGCTGCTTAAAATAATAGCTGAAAAGAATGAGGATTTGGAAGCGAGATCCCGCCGAAATAACGTCCGTACTTTAGGCCTTGCGGTGTCCACCAGCACAGGGAAAATGGAGATCTTTGTTGAGAACCTTGTAGTGGAGCTGTTTGGGAAAGAATCCTTCTCCTCACACCTCATCGTCGAGAGAGCCCACAGGTCTTTGACTGCTCTCCCTCCTTCCGGAGCCCAACCACGTCCCATCATTGCGCGCTTTCTTAACTACAGAGAACGGGACGCGGTGTTGAGGCGTGCGAGAGAACTGGGGACTGTGAACTATGGCAACACAACGCTTTCCTTTTTCCCCGATTTCACCCCCTCGGTCCAAGAGGCCAGACGCAAATTTGCAGGCGTAAAAAAGAAACTTCAGGCATAGGAGATCCCATACGCCATGCTGTATCCGGCAAAATTAAAAATTTCTCATCAAGGCAAGCACCACTTTTTTCAAAATCCACAGCAGGTGGAGGACTTTATCAAGCAACACAGGAAAGAACAGAACGGGGAAGAGGTGGCACGTCTACGCTCCAGGTCACAATCACCAATGTCACAACAGGACTGAACAGATGTACTGTGATACTGGCCCTCGGGTCAAAAGAGGCCCTGGTCATTGATTATGCGGAGACTGATACCTACGTGTCCTGGTGGGATGCTTGTTCTGATTTAATTCTCACTGGTCTGTAGTATAACTGAGTTATCGGTCACCCACCTCCGTCCCGCAAGGGGGAAGCCTGGTTGACTCTGGGTGTAAGTAGGGAGGTGGTTGGCAGGTCTGGTGCCCTTAGTTTCTGACCCCCAATGGGCGAACCCCTAAACACCCCTTCCCTCCTTAGGCCAGGGGCATATGTAGTACTCTTTTTGGTTTTGGTTTAGTTTTGGTTCTGGGAAGGTGGGTGGGGGCTATATACCCGGCAAGTTGGGGTTGCCGGTGTGGGTGGGAAGACACTCCGATCTAATGCTGAAGCTATTGTAACGTTAGTAACGCTTGTTCTGGGCGGGTCTTGTGGGGGGATAATGGGGTGGAACTGTTGTCTCTATGATATTGATTGCACTATGATCCTTGATGATGCATCTACATGCTACACAAATCTTTATGTGTTTGAATGGGTGACGTAGCAGGCGCGCAGCCGGCAGAGCAGTTTCAGCTGGTCTCATGGAATAGTCGCGGGCTGAACAACCCGAGAAAGAAGAGACAAATTCTGGGTTACCTGGACAGGCAGGGAGTGTCAATAGCCATGCTTCAGGAAACACACTTAATGCCAGATAATTCCCCTCTATTTGCGTCTAGATGGGCCTCATGCAAGGTGTTCTCTCTTACTCAAACTATGCCAGGGGGGTGACAATGTTGGTCAGGCGAGGGATGCGGTTTACACCCGCTGGGACAGAGGTAGATTCAGGTGGTAGATATTGCATGGTCTGAGGGAAACTACACTTGCATACTGTCCTCTTCGCCTGCTACTATGGCCCCAATACGGAGGACACTTCCGCGCTTCTTACGATGTGGGGTAAAATCCAAACATTGGGCATAGGCCATGTCATATTGTGAGGAGACTTTAATACAGCATTGGAACCGGGCCTGGACAGATCTCATCCCCAGGCTTTGCACTACACCCACACCCAATGTACACTGTCGACTATTGTTGAGGAACACCACTACATCGATGCCTGGAGGCACTTACACCCATCCCTCAAACAGGGCACACACCATTCTGCAGTGCAGTCCACATGGGCGCGTATTGATTACGTGTTCCTATCGGCTGGCCTTACGTCTTGGCTAGTTAATACCCTACACCTTGCCAGGACATTCTCAGATCATTCACCAGTCCTCCTATCACTACCCATACCCATCGTTCCTCCCCATATTTAAGCTGGTGCCTTAACCCCGCACATCTCACGGATTCGGCCTTCAGGGCGGAACTTGAACATGACATACAAGACTTCTTTGAGCGTAACATGGAGTCAGTGTCGAATCTCACGACGGTCTGGGAGGCCTTTAAGGTCATGGTAAGGGGATGGTGCATTGCTAAAGGAGGTGGCGTCCTCAAATAACTACGTGGTGAATTGCGCAAGTTAGAAACCGAGCTCCGAGCCCTTGAACGGGGCATGACTCACAACGAGCGAGGGCATACATCTAAAGCTTTACTCAGGGAGAAGCTGAATGAGTATGCTGAAGTGGCTGATAGGAAATGTAAGTTCCTAGGAAAACCGTATACTGCGCGCATCTACGGCGAGGGTGATAGGCCTGGTAGGGCCCTTGCCTCCGCTGTCAGATCCCCAAGATATAATAACTATGTCACGACCTTACTAGACGAACATAAAGCTCTGCAGAGAGACCTCACAGAACAACTCCACATTCTTACTAATCATTACTCCACACTATACACCTCCCAAAGATCGACACCTATCAACTTGAATTTGTATCTCGACGACACTGCTATTGCGTGGCTTGGCGCGTCCCAGCAGAAATTTTTACATCATGTACTCGAGGAGGACGAAATAAAAGACGCTATCATGTCTATGAAGTCGGGCAAATCACCTAGATCTGACGGGTTGCCAATTGACTTTTATAAGGCCTATATCCATCTACTCGCTCCAATACTGCAGCAAGTTTATTATTCGGCCCTTGAAGAGGGTACTTTGCCGCCCACTATGCGTGAAGCCCTTATAACATCCCTTTTGAAACCAGGCAAGCCTCCAGAGCAATGCGACTGATACAGACCTCTTTCATTGCTAAATACTGATGTGAAAATATTGGCGAAAGTACTTGCGTCACGCCTTAACCTATTGATGGAGCGTCTGGTCCTGCCCAACCAAGCGGGATTTGTCCCAAATAGGGCGACGTCACATAACCTTCGCACCCTTCAGGCGGTACTGCAGGACATTAATCCTCGCTGCAAAGCTGCTGCAGTTTTCCTTGACGCCACAAAGGCGTTCGACTCCCTCGAATGGGATTACCTTCTGGCCCTTCTGGAACGGATGGGGATCCCCTTTAGCTTTCTTGATTGGATCCGACTGCTAAATTGCAAACCGCGAGCCTCAGTCCTGCTAAATGGCTCCCGTTCAGCCCCCTTTGAGATCCATAGGGGTACCCGGCAGGGATGCCCGCTCTCCCCAGTTCTCTTCACGATCGCCATTGAGCCCTTGGCGGCCAAGCTCCGACAACATCACAATCACCGCTCTCTAATATACCCGGAACGTCAGCTGCTCATCGCACTATATGCTGATGACATGACCTTATATGTACACAAACCGCAAGAAAACCTTAACCCTCTGTTGGGCGAGATTACCAAATTCGGAGCCATATCGGGGATACAAATTAACTGGCCAAAGTCTGCTCTATTCCCCTTAACGGATAAGACCTTGCATTTCCCCCTAGACTACCCCCTAATATGGGAGACAGATGAAATAAAATACTTGGGTATCACAGTGTCCAGGAACCGGGAAGCTCTCATTAGAGCTAATTATGGTACTGTCCTGGATAAATTGACCGACACCATCACTAAGTGGATCCATCTCCCACTGTCAATGGCGGGGCGCATCTCCCTGATCAAGATGGTGGTTCTCCCCAAGCTACTATATCTTTTCACTAATATACCGTACAGTCCAGGCTCATACTTCTTCCGCGCCCTCAATTCCCAATTATCACGGCTCATATGGGGAGGCAAACAGGCCAGAATTAGTCTGAAGATACTCATGTTACCTTATCATCAAGGCGGGTTTGATGTTCCAAACTTTCAACGATATTATGACTGTGCCCAGGGCCACTTGTTGCGTACTGATTTCATCCTCCTCCCTTCATGGCTCACCTGGCGGTGGAGGACGGATATATGAGGCCCGTACAACCGTCGGGTTATTTATACACTGCAGCTCGTATCATAGACTGGGACCCAACCACGGTGGACTGCACGGTACAGGCTTGGAAGCGCCTAGCGGATCACATGGGGGTCGAGTTTCTATATTCACCATGTATGCCCCTAGCGCATGACCCCAGACTAAGAATCTCCTGTGAGGAGATCGGCCGTAAAATGCTCACGAAACTGGCGATCCATACATGGGGCGATCTATACCTCCAGGGGCAATTTCGCACATCGACTCAATTCTTTGGGGATAACACCCCCTCAGTGATGGATACATTCCTTTATATTCGGCTTCGTCAAAATGTTAAGGCGGTCACACCCAGTTTCCCTGATCAGCCGGATACTATGGCGCCCCTACACACCCTCCTACAAGCAGACACCCCGAGACATGTAGTCTCCCTGCTATATAAACATGCGCAGGCTGCCCCATCGCCCCCACCACTAAAAGCGTGACGTGACTGGGACGGCGATCTAGACGTCCCATTGTCGGATGAACAATGGGAAGAAAGCTGCTCACACACCAACGCCGTGACAGGCAATGCACGTCTCAGACTGGTTCATTTTACATTTTTACACCGACTCTACTACACCCCTGCCAAACTGTTCCGCTTCGGACTTCGGGACAATGACAGCTGTCTAAGATGCAGAAGTGAAGGTGCAGACTTCATCCACCTGGCTTGGATGTGCCCTGCTGTAGCGGCATATTGGGATGAGATATTTAAGGCATTGTCTGACATGATCGGGGTGGACATCGCTCCTTGTCCTAAGGTTGCCCTACTGGGCCAGTCGAATCCAACGATAAAATCACATAGGAAATTTTTCGCGCTAGGCCTCCTATTAGCTATAAACGCTAAATGCATGCAGATGGGGTCGGGGTCGGGCGCCTAAATTCAAGATATGGTTGAACACAATGTCTACTTGGCAGGATCAACAGCACAATTATGCTGAACTTTTACCACATAAGTCATGCCCTAAAGACCTATGGGGTCCCCTCACTACATATCTCCTTCGAGAGCAGGGCGAGGATTCGTCAGAGGCGGGAAGTAAAAGAGAAGCAAGCTAAACTAACCCGTCTCCTTTACCCAGGCCTGACCCAGGTTCCCAGACAGTCGAGACTAGCAGGCTCCCTCCACCCTTGTGCATCATTCCACTTGTAAGTCAGTCTGCATGATAGGCCCTGGGGCGAATGACTCGGGACACTGTACTGTCCTCTGAGATTACAGGAGTCTAGAACACATATCATACCAGCATCAGCTACCCGGCGGATGGCTGGTGTGCGGCTCGTCCTCATAACCAGATTGTTTACACACTACACTAAAATGTTATATGTAGCACAACATCCAAGGACGTCACATACTGTTATACTCACAGATCGGCTCATAGACTACTCCCCCCCTCCCCTCCCATGTCAGCCAGAAGGGTTCATCGGGTGCGGAGTAACATTATCCCTGACGAGGGTCACTTTTCTACACAAACGGTACCGCTCTACAGCTCTGCACCTCAAGGTCCTTTACACCACATACTAAGTATGGTGGGGAAATCATGGGAGGGAACAGATTTTGTTGGTTTTTTCAGTTCATTATAAATGATAAAAGAAACCTCAAGTATATACTGATTGAATATATCGTGGTAACTTACTGGCTAGATAATGCATCCTTAACCGCATCGCTGCGGCGGTTATTTTTCCGCTGTGCGGCTTTTTTCGAAAAGCCGCGTTAGATGACGAGCTCAGCTCGTCATCCGCACACGACCACCTTGGCTGATGACGAGCTGAGCTTGTCATCAGCAGCAAAGGGGTTAAACAGCTTACATCGACTTTACATCGTGGCCGGCCGGCCCAAAGGGTTGTAGGCGGCATGCTGTGTTAAATAACTGTTGCTTTACCTTTTGAGACGTGAATACACACATGACTCTGTCATCGATAGCTGCCGGCCTGCAGACGCAGGTTGTAGGCAAGAAGCTGTGTACTCTTTATTTTGTCACTAATAAAGGTTTAAAAAAAAAAAACATTTAGGAAAATTCCCTAAGCCCTATTTCCCTAACTTAGCTCAAGAAAACCTAAAGGGAAAAAGTAAAGTCTCAATGGATCTTACGTGAAACGAATGTCCATCAGCATTTCTGGAGCACAGGAACGAGCCAGCAGTGCTCCTTCGAAGGGGGAAATTTTCATACCTTTTTCCTATCTAAAACTAACTAAAAGAATACAAGTATTCGAGCAACACAAAAAACGATTGGTCTAGAGACATCATCCAATGAAGCCATTTGTCTTTCGCATTGCAAAAGTCACGTTTCTTCAAGAGCAGCATTGTTCATAGACTATGAGTGTCACAGGCTTTTTCGTGAATCGCAACATTAAGCAAAATCAACTAATGCTTCCTCTGTCCAAGCTTTTCCGCCGCTGCACATCCTGTCCTTGACCATGAAAGCTGAATCAAATGTCCTTTCATAACTTCCACAGCCTTGTTTTACAACCACTTTCAAAGAATTATTATAGAAAATATTTCCACTTTCAAACGTTGCTGTGCAAGGTCCAACTTTTGAGAGGACTTTGGGCATCCATTTTAGAAATAGACCACAGGCCTCTTTTAGCATGAGTCTAGTATGCAAGGAAACACAAGACAATAATTAATTCAAGAAATGATAATTATTCTTTACCCACCCCTTTACTAATATTAACCCATTAGTCTATGTTACCTAGCTTTGCATACAAAAGATAAACATAACACAAACACATGAGATGACACAACATAAACAAAAGCACATTTTAAAGAACGCACATGCCATTATTTGAAACAGCCGCAGTTAATGTACAACAAAACGAAAGACTAAGTAAATGTATTATTTAAAGCAGAATAACAAACATGACAAGAGCACAAATGATTAAACCTGCGTGTTCCTGTAGGTGCACATTATTCTAGGTTGTGTCAGTACAAAAACGTGCAAATCATGCAACATTCATTAGTAATTTAAAATTATGGGAGTTTCATTACAGGGTGCTTTAATTCAGAAACTATTCTGAAAGTCCGCTCCATCAACTCCCTCATCTGGTGATTTCAAAATCACCAAACAAACCCAAAGAATTATTCCAAATTTTACTTTTAGTAATACCATATAATGATCTCTCTCTGTGTTGTAAATCTAAACTCCTGTTTCATCAGTCTGTCTAGAACTCTCATATTGAGCCCTGCGAAATTCATCCATTTCTATCTCCTTTTCCTGAGCCTTCCTAAGTTTATAAATCCTCTTTTTCTCCCTCACATGCTTCTTTCTCTTGTGAATCATGCAACTGATTTTTAACAAGAGTGTCACTATAACAATGATTATTACAGGATAAAGCACTTTGCCAATGATTGAACTGCCAATGTCTGCAAACCATTCTTTAATTGCCCCAAATCTCTTTGCTAACCGTTCAGAAAAACTGTCACTTTCCATGGGTTCTATTTCTGAGTGAAATTCTATAATATTCTTAATCAATAATTCTATGTTTTGACTCTTATCTGGGATATATGTGCAGCAATGCTGAACATGCAAAATCCCTCTTCTGCTAGAAGGATGTCCAACGCAAGCCGGTTTTGCATAACCATGCTTCTGGTGGCAATAAGCTCTGTATTGACCAACTGGAAAACACCTGCAGTATCAGTGGACAACCTGTCAACAATTGTGGAAACCTTTCTGATTTTAATTGCATTCAGGGTAATTCCTACTATAGGAATTATTGCGCCAAATATATCTCCCATGATTTCTGAAAAGCTTTCTCTTTTAAATCTATTCAGGTGTTTGCCAATTTCAAATGATCCTTCTCCATTTCTGTCAACATGGAAAATCTTAGGAAAGACAAGGCCAAGGTAACATGTACCATACCAATGTTCAGGAAGACTGAAATACGCTTTATTTCCACACACAAAATAGATTCCTGGGAAAATTGGGTCTTTACCACCTTTAAATCCCCATCCCCCTACAATCCGATAAGTGTCCTCACATTGGCTAGCACCGACAAAATAATTGTCGTAAAGCGTGTTATCTCTTCTAATGCATAGCTTTCCACTAACTGGATCATCTATGTGAATAGCAGCATATCTATTTTCACCATTCAACTTTTCGTCTTCGATTTGCCAAAACTTGGGTTTAGTTTGTTTAAGCATCTCATTCCTTTTATAAATTGCTCTCCTCTCCTCAAATTGATCAAGAAAAGATCTTTCTTCATCTCTCATTTTGCAAGTTAAATTATTCTTGTAAGCGTACTCATAGGTAAGTTCATTAGTTACCATGAAGAATTCCCTCATCTGTTTAGCAGGCCTAATTTTGTTAAGACTATGTACAATCTTTAAGTTAGCAAAAATCTCATCGAAGTCTGAGTAATAGTACTCTAGTCAACCTGTTTGATAAAAACAAGCTTGATATAACACTGCATCTTATTCCATAAAATAAGGGGAAGCATATTATACTTGACCCCTTCAGAAACTGAAGTAGGAAGCTTAACACATACTTAACAGTCCTTAACATCCATGACTCTAACGTTCTCTGACAGAAGTCTTGAAAAAGAATTAGTAGAAAAATCTCCAACAGATCGGTCCTGATGGATCTCTGGTTTATGCTCAATAACCCTATTAGTCTTGCCTGCAATATCATGAACAGCTTGTTTAGATTCAGCTTTGCTTGTCATATTCACCTTATAATCCTCCCTATTAATGCCAAGAGGAAAGATAACTGCTAAAATTAACCAAACTAGAATAATTAAAATCACACAAACAGAAGACATCTTACAACATCTTCTAAGAATTGCACACCTAGAATTGTCAGTATTAGGCATTTTCACTCAGCTCAAACTAAAACAAAATTTTAAAATTAGTGTCTCTAAGTGAAGTGTGTGGTGTGTGTTCTAATAACAACACCCCCCTCTTTTAATTTTTTTTTTAGTAACCCCCTAACAACTTTTCTTCGACCTTGCGTCCAAAAAGTGTAACCAGCCTACACAATTTCTTCGACCTTGTGTCACCTAACACAATTTCTTCAGCCTTATGCCAAAAATGAACCTCAACCTAAAGAAAGCTAAACCTTAATCATTGCCACTATTTTCTTCCAAATGTTCTTGACTGCTACTACTAACTTTGATTACTGGTGGAATCAAGATGTAGGCCCACTCTGGAGATTTGTACTTGTGATTTGGCTTCAATGGTCTCTTGCCTTTTCTAGTAATTACTTCAATTTTCTCTCCAGCTTTCTCTTTTCTGTCTGAATCACTTTTCTGACTAGAAATTTCGTTCACTTGTTCTTTCAATCTATTAACCATTTGAATTTCAAATCTTCTTTCGGCCAGACATCACCTTTTCTCAAAAGTTTCTTCTTTGGCTCAATTTCATTACATTCAACTTTCCAGGCTCCTTTTCTGAATTTTCTTATTTCAGATTCTTCATCACTGTCATTCGAATCAGTTTCAGAGATTTCAATACTGTATCTAGGAACTTCTTTACTCGGCAGCTTTACTCCGTTAGGAACAACATCTCTGTAGCTGGTACTTGGTAATTCGTCCTCTTCCTCCGGAATTACTTCAAACTTCCCAGTTCCAGATCTCCCGTTTCTGCTTTCAGAACTTCCAATCTGCTTTTCAATATTCTCCCGATCTTGAATCTCTTCTGAAACAGTTTCTTTTTCAGTTTTCTTTTCTAGAGCATCTTCATAATTCTCTGAATCAACAACAACGATGTCCAGATCTTTTTCATTTGATGCTTGATCTGCTTCTGAATTTTCCAGATGTCGACCTCCCTGTCGATCTTCAGAATCTGGATTTTCAGGTTCTTCTTCTGAATCTGAATCAGCTGTAGTGTCATCACTATCTTCGTCAGGGTTATCAGGTGCAGGTACACGAAGGGTATGACTTGCATGCACCCACCTTTTCAGACCCCTGCACTTCACAGCATTTGTTGTGACTAAATTCACTTGCCTTGCTTTCTGCCACCTGGGTACCAAACAGTTCCTCCTCCAATGAACCTTTGTCCTGACCCAATCTCCTGGCAATAGATCATGAGCCTGCTCCTTTTCTTTTGAAATCACATCTGTTCCCACCTGATGGAATACAGAAGTTACGACGTCAGAGAGCTGCTTACAGTAGTCTAAAATTGCACTATCATAAATGGCTAACAACTTTCCAACTGGAAGAAAAGCCTGTCTCATTACCCTTCCCATGAGAATGTCATGAGGGCTAAGACCAGTTTTCTTATCTGGAGTGCTTCTTAAAGACATCAAAACAAAATGGAAGTGCATCAGTTCATTTAATTCCTGTAGCTAAACACATTTTTGAGATTCTATTTTTGATTGTGCCATTGATTTGCTCTACTACCCCTGATGCTTCTGGTCTGTAAGCACAGTGCAGTTTCTGTTTAATGCCAAATGCTTCGCAAATTAATTCAATCAGTCTGTTTTCAAAGTGTGTGCCCCGATCACTTTCAATAGTCACTGGAAAACCATATCTGGGTATGATCTACCTTAAAAGCAATTTTGCCACAGTAATTGAATCATTGTGACGTGTTGGGAACGCTTCCACCCATCTTGAAAACAAACAGACAATAACAAGTACATACCTCAATTTGTTATGTGGTGGCATGTCAATGAAATCCATCTGCAACCTGGTAAAAGGACCACCCTTCCGTCCTATGGTTCCCATGCTTACAACTGTTTTTCTGTTTGGATTGATTTGCTGGCAGATCAAACAACGCTGGCAAAGCGACTCTGCAATAATCCTAAATTTTAGATTGTACCAAGTCTCCCTGAACTGTCTGATCATTGTGTCTCTTCCTAAGTGACCTGGTCCATGGTACATCCGTGCCATGTCAGCAATCATGCAATTGGGCATAACAGGTCTACCATCTTTATAAACCCAAATTCCATCTTCCTCTTGCTGTCTACAACCTTTTTTGAGCCATGTGTTTTTCTCTTCATCGTCTGCCTCATCCTGTAAGTCTTTCACTCCCTGCCATGTTTCTACCACACATATTTGCATGAGAGAGTTCATTATATGGTCATTATCCTTTTCCCGATTAAGTGAGAGATTATTCTTTGCACAGTATCGTGCAGTTTCATCTGCAAAGGCATTTCCTTTAGTAATGTAATCTTGTCCGTTTTTGTGCGCCCCACATTTAACCACAGCAAATTTCTCTGGCAACTGAATGCCATCGCTCAGTCTTTTGATTAATTTTGCATTTCTAATCGGAGTTCCTGCAGAGGTTAAATAACCTCTCTGAGACCAGAGCTGACCATAATCATGGACTATGCCATATCCATACTGGCTGTCAGTCACTATGGTAACCTTTTTCCCTGCTGCTTTTTCACAGTCACGAATTAAATCAACTGATTCTGCTACTTTTGCTGAACGAATTCCTTCAAGAGTTGAACCTTCAACTATCTCAGAAACTGTGCAGGCTGACGATGCTGCTCTCAGAATGCCTTCATCTGTTCTTAAACAAGAGCCTTCAACGAAATAAACAATGTCTGACTCTGGTAAAGGCACATCTTTAATGTCTTTTCTTGGTTTGGTACAGTATTCCAAAACATCCAAACATTCATGATCAACATCATCAGCTTCATCATCATTTACAGAAGCCACATTATCTGGTAAAAGTGTAGCTGGATTGAGATTAAGACATCTCGCAATAGATACATTATCTGATCCCAGAATAACTTTTTCATATTTTGTCAATCTGTTGCTCGACAAGTGTTGTGTTTTACTTCTATTAAGAAGTGTTTCAACTGAATGAGGTACATACACTTTTACAGGAAACCCCATAATGATTCCTTCACTTTGCTCAAGGCTTACACTTGTTGCAGCCACTGCTTTTAAGCAACCTGGCAATGCTTTAGCAACAGGGTCGAGGACAGCTGAAAAGTAAGCTATAGGTTTTCTCATTTTTCCATGTTTCTGAATGAGGACTGACAAAGCACAACCTTCCCTTTCGTTACAGTACAGCTCAAATTCCTTATCATAATCAGGCATACCCAATGCTGATGCTTTACAGAGACTTTTCTTAAGTTTTTCAAAAGCCTCTAATTCTGTTTTTGTCAGTACAATCGGGTCTTTAATGTCTGCCTTTGTTAATCTTTGCAAAGGTTTTGCAATTACTGAAAACCCACAAATCCATTGGCGACAATAACCAACCATTCCTAAAAACATCCTGATCTGTCTTTGTGTTGGCGGTGGTTGTATTGCTCAAATCATTTTTATTCTCTCAATGGTCACTTGTCTGATTCCTTTTGCAATTCTGTGACCAAGATATTTAACTTCTTGTTGGCAAAACTGTAATTTTGCAGGTGACACTTTATGTCCCTCATCTGCCAATCGATTCAAAAGTGTAATGGTATCAGTTACACAATTTTCTCTTGTTTTTCCTGCAATCAGGAGGTCATCTATGTACTGGACCAATGTTGACTCTCCAGGTAATTTTAAATCTTCTAGGGATTTCTTTAATAACTGATTAAAGATAGATGGACTCTCAGTATACCCTTGAGGGATACGACACCATGCTAATATGTGATCCTGGAACCGAAACGCAAAAATTTGCTGGCTGTCTGGATGCAGTGGAACCGTAAAGAAGGCATTACACAAATCAATGACTGTGTACCATTCTGCATCATGCGGAATCTGATACAAAATTACTGCTGGATGTGGTACAACTGGACAGCAAGGAACAACTATCTTATTAACCTTTCTCAGGTCCTGAACTATTCTGCAAGTTCCGTTTGGCTTTTTAATTCCCATAATCGGTGAATTACATGGGCTGCTTTCAATCTCTCTCAAAACGCCTTGCTTAATGAATTTTTCAATCACAGGAATAACACCCTCAATAGTTTCAGGTTTCATTTTGTACTGGGGAATGTTTGGAAAGTCTATTCCCTATCTTAGAGTAATTTTTACTGGGTCCACATGTTTCATTAAACCCATTTCATCACCGGTTAAATCCCAAATTTTGGGATTTACAGTCTCTTTTAATTCTTCAGGCAAATTATTTTTTATCAAAAGCAGGGAACATTTTGTTTTCTTCATCAACCATTAGTAGTGTCAATTTGTACAAACCATCTTCTTCTAAAGTTTGAAGCTCAATACCCTCCGGTAAGCAGTAAATTTTACAATTCATCTTACAAAGCAGATCCCATCCCAAAAGATTAACAGGACTGTTATTACAGATAACAAATCTGTGTTTGTCTTTGTAATTTCCAATTTCGACATCAACTGGCTTTGTCGGGTTCATTTTAATCTGCTGATTAGCTACACCAACTACCTGGATAGAATCACCCGAGAGAGGAAGATTTTCAATTTCCACTGATCTAACAGTAGAACGGGTAGCACCAGTGTCCACAAGAAAAGTGATATCTTTGTCGTTCTCCTTACCATTTACAAATGGACCTGACTGATCTACCTCAAGAGTGGCTCCAAGCACACACTCTTCTTCCTCCCTCAGGCACCGTCATGAGTAATCCTCTGAGTCCCTGCTCTCATTTTCTTTTAGCCAAAATTGCTGAGAGAAATTTGACACATTTACTTTTTGTGAACTTTTTACCTGTTCAGCTCCGCAGAAATCCGTCTTTGGACTGTATATCTGTGTATTCATGCAATTTGGCAAAGGTGGCTGTGGAATTTGGTTCTGCTGAATCAATTGGTTCTGCTGATTCGCTAACTGTCGCTGTAGCTGTTGCTGCTGACCTATTTCATTTAATTGTCGCTGTAGCTGTTGCTGCTGATTTACCTCACTCTGCATCTGTGGATTCAATGATGAATTTTTAAAATATCTGGGCGAATTTTTACACTCACGCTTCCAGTGTCCAATTTTGCCGCAATTAAAACAAGGTAGCTTTTGTTTTAGCTCTTCAATATTTATATTAAACTTTGGCTTATTTGAAAAGTTCCCTTTAAACTTCCCTGGATTCTGCTAAAAAAAATTATTTTCCAATGTTGCTATCTGTTGTTCAGCTACCTTCACTTGTGCCCACATTACCTTTTCCTTGAGTTGTTCTGTTTTGCATCTAACTCATCACTGCAGTATTTTGCCTTTCTCAGGATGTCATCAACTGAGAGTGATTGCCAACCGACAATTTCGGTTCTAATCATATCCCCAATCTCAGGTCTCAGGCCATAAACAAACCTGTAAATGAAGTGGCTCATGTCACTCTCACCTACTTTTTCATAGCCACTGTATTGTTTAAATATCAGGAGCAACCTTTCATAATAGGAATGAACTGATTCTTTTGGTTCCTGATTTGTTCTGTCTATTTTAACCCAATCTACTTCTTTTGCAGGAATCTTGTCTTTCAGCCAAACAATTACTTTGTCATAGAAATCCATGACAATGTCTGAAGGAGTGCCTGTTACTTTATGTCGCTGCGGTTCCTCCTTGGGCCAGCTAACAGAAATTTTACATTCTGTCCAAAGATCTGATGGGACAACAATGTCAAAGAAACCATCAAGATCGATCCACAGAACTTTTGAGACTTTAATGAATCTGTCAATCTGACGATACCATTCCACCGGCTTTTCTCTCAGCCGAGGAAAATCATTTGTGAAGAGTAATATATCCTGTCTTGTCCATGGAACATGAACATAACCCCCACCAGCTATTTCCCTCATTGGAAATTCACCAAAGACTTCTTCTCTGTCTCTCTTTTCTTCTTCTCTTTTCTTTGTCCACTTAACTCTCCATTTACTTAAATCACCCAATCTTTTTAGAAAAACAATTAATTCTTTTATATGAGTAATTCTGCCTGTAGTATTTAGGTTCTCTATATCTTTTTCAGAAAAATCCACTCTGTAATGCTTTTGCAATTGCTTCTGGCGAGTTAAATCTATTTCCAATTCAGCAGCCACCTCTTCAAACTGTTCATATTTATTTTTAGTTTTCCACTGAATGCTTTTACAAATGAATAGCAGTTCATCATCCTGATATTGCTTCAAACAGTCAGTACCAATTGTGCCAATAATTAATCCTTCTAAATCTGCTTTTAATTTTGCAACATCAAGTTGTTTAAATTCAGGAAATTGTGTTAAATCTGTTCTATTTATGGAACCAGAATCTGATTCTGCAGCTGATGGTGTGACATTTGACAAACCTTGATTTAAAGTTAAATTCGGCATTGTTTTATCTTTGTGTATTTCCGTTAACTCAGAATAAAAATTTTCAGCCACTTTTTGAATTTTTGCATTTAAAGGATTCGCTATAACAGGATGCCTATTTTCACTTTGATCAAAAACTGGTACAACAGGACCAATTGTAACTGGAACTGTTACTGCTTCCATGCCTTCCGTTAACTGTTGAAATAATTCTCCTTTTGCTTCAAAATATTCTGTAAAATTTGGTATATCTTCAGGCAACTCTGTCCTTTTATCTTTCCTGAGAAATTATTTCTCGAATTAGAATCCTCTCTTGGGGTATTTGTTTTGCTTCTCGCCCTTTCGGGTAATTTCATCAATCTGGGTGAATCCTCAGCTTCCCTAGGTGCAGTAGGAGAAATACCTGGAAGACTCCTTGGAGTAGAATGTGAACAACCTGGCTGATAAGGTGGAGGACTATTTAACATATTCTCTAAAACTGCATCATCTAATTCTTGATCAAGGTGACCTTTTTTCTGAGAATTCTTTTGACCTGATTCTACTGTGGTATCGGGTTCCCAAGGCCTACATATTCCGTAGATAACCCACGTACACCGAAAGAACTGTTGGCACGGAAACTGAAAAGTACAAAGAACAAGTTTATTAAGACCCCATGGGGTGGTGGTACATTCCTACAGCACCCTTCGGCAATGCAAGAAGTATCACACCGAATGTTGGTGCGAATCCTTCTTTTATAAATGTTTACAGGTAATAAAAGTTAGGCGGTACAAGGTTACAGAGCTTTATGTACATATATGGTCATTTTTGGAGCACAGCCAACTCATGGGAGGGGTTACAACTCCACTGGTCAGTTTGGCGGAACATTCCTGAGGGGTGACTGGTCAGTTGGGACTGCGCATGTACAGGCTTGACCGTTGCTAAAAGCTGAAGCTGACAACTCGCAGCAGATCCTGGAACCTCTGAGCCAGCGATGATATCCCTTTACTGATTGGAAGCGGATTATAAGGCCATTGAGCCTCACCCTTTACAGGCGATTCAATAGGACCTGCTACTCGAGTGGACTGTCGTGCAACACCCCTTTGTCTTGAAAAAGACCCGCCGCGACCTTAGACACAGGCGCAGAAGGGTCGAAACGTCGACATCCCACAACAGGCCATTGTCTTCTAGGATTTGAAATACTTAAAAGAAACATTGAAAAATCTCTAGACAGCCATGAGGAATGGCCTTGAAATGAATAACTGTGTATATATGTATATATTGATTGTATAGATGTGTATCTTTCACTGTACATATGTAAGAAGTTTCTACCACTTGAGCACTATTCACCACTGTCACTTTCTTTTGCACAAAAATTCACGTTGACAGTCTTTGATCTGTACTGCATGAAATACTTGAATGACTCCAATTCATATAAAATATGAAAATGCAATGAATAAGACCTCGAGTCATTAATTGTGAGGTTCTGAATTGTGTTGTCTTAAGAGGGGGTACCTCGAATACAGTAACAGTACTCTACAAATCACTCTTGGTTATCACCCGACAGAACCATTTATTTTATTAACCGTTGCTAAAAATAGCCTGTTGCTGGGCAAAGTCGAGTGGTCAGTGGTACGGACAACGGACTAAAGGGCATGCTGACCACGAGGCCGCTCATTCCCTAAAATGGCCGCCGTAACATACAAAATGGCGTTTTCTAATATGGCCAAGTTAAGGGGAATAACGTGTAGCAAAGCTAAGCGCTAACCCGGCCATTGTCAAATTACGACAGACTACCCTTTTAGCGTTTAGCTGAAGCTACCTCATAGTGGACGTAGTCGGGATACTCATCTTCAATATCAATTAACATTATTTGAGCAACTTCCTTATGAAGCATCATTTCATTTTGAGCAAAAGCTCGTCTGGAGGGGATACAAGCAGATAAACACATAGAACATAAAGCAGGGCCACATTATATACATAAACATACAAAGAACAGTATCCCAACAATGATACATAAAATCGTCAGCAGTTTCCAACCCCAAGTGGTAAGCATTGACCAGAACCACCCTGAAAGAGTCCAAGTGCCATTGTCCTGGTGCATTTCAGCAGCTATCTTGTGAAGCTTTGATATTGCATCATAAACAGACGGCGAATTATCTGGCACGTACACGCAGCAGCTACTCCCGATGATTCTACATGCCCCCCCACGGTCAGCTAGAACCACATCTAGAACCATACGATTCTGGAGCGTAACAATCCTAGAAATCTGGAGTTCTTCTGTTATGTTCCCCAATGCAATAGCAGTATCATTGGCTACAGCCTCAACAACACGAGTCAGTCGTCGTATTTTCCGACTATTCAAAGCAGCCCCCACAAAGGAAAACAGTCCCAAATTAAAGTCTACATACTGTTGTAAGGCAGTATCGGTCTGGTCAATATCGTCCAAGACCACAGCACGTTTAACACGATTTAGTACAAAATCATGGTAGAGCACATAATCATTATGGTACATTGGTGGGGCAATGAATACAGGGGGCAATACAAAAGATACGTAACATGTGCCTAACCATCCTAAAGGGAGCTGATGATAGCCTTTATTACCACAGATAAAGTAAGTATTTCGAGATGCCACAAATGATATGCCATTCGGACTGTCAAATGTAAGTGTAGTGTTACATTCACTTTTCCCCACCGGGATTGTACCTTTATTACGGATGCAGAGATCAGCCTTGGTAGTGATAACATTAATAACATGTGAACTGGACATATTAATGTTCCTTTGATCACTGTAAACACGGGGTGCAGACACATTATCGGGGCGGTACTCTTCCCACTCAAATCAAGTACCCTCAGCTCGTGGATACCCATCCCGGTCATGGTAACAAATTTTGTTCAAACGGAAGAGCTCCCCCCCTTTCGTTGGCCATCGTAAAGTGAATAGAAGAGTATACCAGGCATTGCAGAAACCATTATGCGAAAATGGGAGTGGGATGAGTGGAGTGCCCCCTTTCTTCTGATGACCAGGCAACATCCCACACACCCAACAATTTGAAGTGTTTGTCATATTGTGAGTATGATGCAAAATCTGAATGAAGCTATTGTTCAAGTAAGTCTGTCGGTGCCGTTCTTCATAGTAGGGCAAAGTGAAGTGAAAATGTTCAGATGGAGCCGGGGTAGTCGGCAGCAAATGTTCGCATACAGGCACCACAAGTTCTACTACCCAGGCTATTACTGCTATCACCACAATTGTCAGTATGAACAAAATGGCCCCAAGAATTCTTTTATCTCGTGACGCAGATGACGCCATAGTTCAATAGTTCACAATGACTCAAATGTTCAACTATAAAAAAATCAAAAACAATGGTGCTGAGCTCCGAGGTAGCCGTTGTTTTCTTCTCTGGGGTCAAGACGGGTGTCGCTACTCTTGGCAGAACTGATCCCCCCCCCCCTTGAGATTCCCGGCTTCCGTTTCACAAACCCCAGAGCGGTAACCAACCAGTCTCGCACAAAAATCTTCTTCCTATCTTGGCCGCAGATCGTAGCGCTGTAGTCCAGAAACAGTGTGGTCCGGGAAGGCTCCCTCAGATTCGGCCGATGTCACAGCTGGGCTCTTTTCTTTATCCAAAATTTCTTTGTGGTCGGACAGCACAGTAGGATTCACCAAATCCGGAGAAACTCGGCGGCAGTGAGTTGAGTGCACCCACCGCTTTCTGTTGGTCACTCGCACAGCTGTTCGAGTTGCCAGGAGGACTTGCTCGGGGCCACGCCACCTCGGTTCCAAGCTATTCGCCCTCTCAAACGACTTCACCATCACAAAATCGCCAGGACGAAGATTGTGAGCCTCTCCAGTAGAATTGTCAGGGAGCGCTTCTCGAACCTGTTGATGAATAGAAAGCAAATCATTTGTTAATTGTGCCAAATAATCGTTCATCATTATGCAAGGCACATCATGTATCAATCGCGGCTTAGGCACTCCCCATATGTTCATAGGCCTTCCAAACACCACTTCATATGGTGTGAGGCCTGTTCGAGAGTGGGGCACTGATCTAAGAGAGAGCAATGCTAGCGGCAAGGCATCCGGCCACTTCAATGACGTGGACGCCACAATCTTAGCCAGTTTCAACTTCAACGTAGCATTGTACCGCTCGACAAGACCTGCTGACTGAGGGTGGAACACAGCATGAAACTTCTGCTGGATCCCCAACCCCTTCAGTACATACTCCACAATTTTCCAAACGAAATGAGGCCCATTATCGCTCCACAAAAATTTGCAAACTCCAAATCGAGGGAAGTACTCCTTGAGCAACACCTTAGCTGTTGTCAAAGCTGTATTATCTTTCGTGGGGAAGGCCTCAACCCATTTGCTAAAGGCGCACACCACCACTAAGACATACTTAAGGTTATTGCAGCGCTCAAGCTGGATGTAATCCATTTGGAGTACCTCGAATGGTGCAGAAGGTGGAACGAACCCTCCTTTTGGAGTATGAGTCCCTTTTGCAGGATTGTGCTGTAAACATATCAGACAGGTCTGCACTACTCTCTTGGCAGTATTGGCAATCTCGGGATGCTCCCAAACTCGTGTTAACAATCGAGTGATTGCAAGAGCTCCCACATGCGCTAATCCGTGTGTCATCTGAACCATCGCCTGCAAGTAAGCTGCAGGCAATTTCCATCTCTCCATGTCCTTGCTTCTCCAACAACCCTCATCATCTAGTACCCCTTCTGCTGCCCATGCCGCAAGTTCTGATTCAGTCGCTGATTTTTGGATATCTAGTATCTCCGCTCTAGCATCATACCATCGCTCAGCCTGTGATTTTGTTACATACATGGGGGAGTCAGTTCGGGACATAGCTGTTTGTCTTGCTATGCTGTCTGCAAAAGCATTTCCTTGACCCACTTTATCAGTGATCTTTTTATGGGCACTGCCTTTAATTATCGCTACTTTCTTTGGACAAAGCAACGTGTTTAGGAGATCACGCACCAGTTCTCCGTGCATAATGTGTACTCCATGAGAAGTCAAAAACCCACGTTCTCTCCAGAGTAGCCCGAAATCATGCGCTACTCCGAAGGCGTACCGGCTGTCTGTGTATTTGTTCACACATAGGCCAGCACTCAGTTCGCAGGCTCTTGTCAAGGCTATCAGCTCTGCTGCTTGAGCCGATTTCTGTGGTATTCTAGCTGTTTCTACCACTGTCTTAAGTGTTGTGATCGCATATGCTGCGGAAGTCATACCATCTGGCAGCCTCAAACACGATCCATCAACCCACAGTTCCCCATCCACATCTGGAAGTGGCATATCCTGTAAGTCGACACGACCCTTTGTCTGTTCCTCGGTCAGGAAAACACAATTGTGATGTTTTTCTTCCTTACCCTCCTCAACTGGATAGGGCAATAAAGTGGCAGGGTTCAGGGTAGCGCATCTTTTCAATGTAATGTGTGGCGCCAAAAGTGTGAGCTCATATCCTGTCAAACGTGCGCTCGTGAGATACTGTGTTTTCGTTTGATTCAACAGGGCATCTACTGCGTGAGGAACTAACACCAACAATTTGTGCGATAAAACTATTCCCTCACTCTGTCGTATAGCTACTGCTGTTGCCGCAACTGCTCGAAAACACCCAGGTAACCCTCGTGCTACAGGGTCAAGAACCGCTGAAAAGTATGCACATGGCCTCTGCTTGTCCCCGTGTGCCTGCACTAACACTGATAACGCGCACCCATCTTTCTCGTGCACGTACAACGTGAAGATCTTTGTATAATCTGGTGTACCTAACACGGGTGCAGAGCAAAGGGCTTGTCTCAATTGATCAAAAGCATTTTGACATTCATCTGTCCATTCGAGGGGCATTGGTGTAGTTTTTGACAGTAATGCTAACAAAGGTTTTATAATGTGCGAAAACCCCATGATCCACTGTCTACAAAAGGACGTTAATCCTATAAAGGCACGTACATCTCTCTGAGTGCGGGGGACTGGTGTGTCTAAAATCGCCTGAATTCGATCTGATGTTGATGCACGCCCCTCCTTAGACAAAAGATGACCGAGGTAGGTCACCTTGGGTCTACAGTATTGAAGCTTTTTCTTTGAAACCTTATGATTGTTCTGAGCCAAAAAGGAAAGCAAGGCGAGCGTACTCTCCTCACATTGTGCATAAGTGTCTGCAGCCAACAGGAGGTCGTCAACATACTGTATAAGGGCTACTCCAGATTGTAATTTAAAAGAATCAAGCTGTCTTTTTAAAGCCTGGCTGTAGATACTAGGACTCTCAGTGTAACCTTGAGGAACACGACAAAATCTATACGATTTATTATTTAACGTAAAGCCAAATAAATATCTGCTATCAGGATGGATGGGGATGGAAAAGAACGCATTTTTCAGGTCAATGACACTAAATGTCGTCGCCGTCGGGGGAACCAATGTGAGCAATGTCGTGATGTCGGACACCAGCGGATATTGGGGAATGTCAATTTTGTTAATTTCTCTCAAATCAATAATAAATCGATAGACCTTGTCGTCAGTGTCTTTCTTAAGAATCGGAAGAATAGGGCTGTTGCAAACATTATAGGGAACTTCCTCCACTACTCCTGCAATGATCAAATCTTGAACAATGTGTGTCAGGGCAATCTCACCTTCCCTGGAAATCTTATACTGTGGTACAGAGGCAAAAGTACTCCCTCCTTTACAGTAATTCGAATAGGTGGAATAAGCATCTGTCCCACATCCGTATCTGAGGTAGCCCATAACGTGTGAGGGAGAGAGGCTAATGCTTCACTTGCTCACGAAGTACCGGACAATCTTCAGCCCATGCCCAAACTCCTTACAATAGGCACATTGGTCCTCCGCTATATCCGTACGCCCATACGACGCATTACTCCCTCCTCTTCTGCCTCTATCATTCCCTCTAGATTGCGTTCCACGAACCTGTGCCAACATCACCTTCGTTTTCAATTCCTTCGCTTTCTTACCAACACTTTCTTTAGCCTCCAATTCCTGCCGCTCATAATACTGAGCCATAGTTAACAAAGACGCAGGGGTCGCCGTGGTCCAGGAACTTTTGCTCGTTTTCAATCGCTTTGCAATCTCCGGTAGGAGATTAGCCACATACTTATCAACAAACAGATGCCTACCCGTATCGTCTGTTAATGATTGCCCACTGTAATCATGAAATGCTTCTTCAAAGCGTGTAAAGAAATCAGATACAGATTCATCTGGCTTCTGTTTACATGAAGCCAACATAGTCCAATCGATCTTTTTAGGAGGCACCAGATTTTTTAATTTAGTCAAAATAGCCGTCGGGAGATCTAAAATCAAAGCACACGGTTTACATGCAGGTTCCCTTTCTAAGTCAGCCTGTTCTAAGTCCCTCCAAGTTGCCCCAAATGTCGTTTGATCATTAGTTTTACGAATCAACCTCCACATATCAGGGGGGAGAATTAACCCAAAGAAGAGATCTATATCAACAAGAGTCATAACACAAGAGGAAATGGCCCCCTCCACCCCTTCATAGAATGCAGCTGGATTTTTACGAAGATCGGGCAGGGAGTTCTTTAATGCCATAACATCTGCTCTATTCCAAGGCGTATATACCCAATTATATATAAAGTACCCCTTCGCATCCTTCGACGTTTTATCGTCATCTGTACCATCTCCCTTTGGGGGAACATACAAAGGTGCGGCTTCACGCATAGGCATAACATGCACTTTAGAATTCTTATCTGAACCCCGGAGAGGACACTCTTTGGACTGCTCCGTCGACCCCGGCACAGACTCTTTAGCATTTCCCCTTTCATCCCGCAGTCTGGTCGCCTCATCCCGCAGCTGGAGTAGTCGTTTGAAAAGGTCATCAACATCTGAAAGAGCAAATAAACCTTTATCCAAATTCTCACAATAGACCGACACAGCTTTGGGTTCTAAAGTCTCCGAATATTTACGAAAGCGAGTAACAACTTCATGTGCCAAAGTATTTATGAAACACAGTAATTCTCGTTCTGACCACATTTTCCTTTCAGCTAAAACCGTTGCTACAGTTATATGATCCATGTTTAATTTCCTAGCAAGGCTACGCAAGTCCGCAGCTTTTTCCGCAGTTAACCTGACACTCGAGTTGTCCTTTCCATCCGACTTATCCCGACCTTCATCACCGGAATCCTCGGACGGAGCCGTAGGGTGGACATACGGAGGCGGAGAGCGATCTAGTAATGAAAAATCATCAATTTCATTATTAAGGACAGGAAAAAGCGGACGACGAATAGGAAATTGACCGGTCGTTTGCAAATTACGTTCCCGTGCCTCCTTCTCTTTCTTCTCCTGCGCCTCCTTTTCCTCAAGCTGTAAAGCCTTATCTCGAGCAGCCTTGTGCTGCTCTTTGTCCGCCAAGGCAACCTCACGCTTCATACGCTCACGCACCGCTTTCTCCCACATTGGCACACAATCAAACATATCTTGTCTAGACCTGCGCTGAAACAAACATTGCTCCACAAACTGAACCTTTCGTAAATCAAACGACCCATGTAGTGGCCATTGCAACTCGGGATCGGTTCTGGTATATTTATGCCATAATTTACTGTACAGTATAGGGGGAAGGCCGAATTTCACATACATCTCACGATTTGGAGTTCCTTCTGGGGGAGCCGGCTGTGATTACGCTAACCTAATTCCCACTTACACCAAAAGAACTGTTGGCACGGAAACTGAAAAGTACAAAGAACAAGTTTATTAAGACCCCATGGGGTGGTGGTACATTCCTACAGCACCCTTCGGCAATGCAAGAAGTATCACACCGAACGTTGGTGCGAATCCTTCTATTATACATTTTTACAGGTAATAAAAGGTAGGCGAAACAAGGTTACAGAGCTTTATGTACATATATGGTCATTTTTGGAGCACAGCCAACTCATGGGAGGGGTTACAACTCCACTGGTCAGTTTGGCGGAACATTCCTGAGGGGTGACTGGTCAGTTGGGACTGCGCATGTACAGGCTTGACCGTTGCTAAAAATAGCCTGTTGCTGGGCAAAGTCGAGTGGTCAGTGGTACGGACAACGAACTAAAGGGCATGCTGACCACGAGGCCGCTCATTCCCTAAAATGGCCACCGTAACATACAAAATGGCATTTTCTAATATGGCCAAGTTAAGGGGAATAACGTGTAGCAAAGCTAAGCGCTAACCCGGCCATTGTCAAATTACGACACTACAACCATCTCCAAAACCGGATACAATCCTTCATACATGTCTCCTTTCCTCCAACGACGCACTTTATCTTGGTGGGTTTCCCTATATATGCTTCTCGGAGCTCCCCAATTTTCTTGCTCAAGTTCCATCATTTCAACTCCCCATTCAACTAAAGCTTCAAATTGAGTGGGTTTGGGTCTTGGTGAAAGAGCCATAATTTTATCTCTTAAGTTTCTTAAAACCTTAACATTAAACGATCCATCTTCTGGCCAGGCTAAAACACCATCATTTTTAGTATATTGCATCCAATTTTCAAACCAGAGAACAGTATGATAACCATATTCTCCTTCCATATATGCTGCGGGTGTTTTATACTTATGAAGTCATTTTCCACCACACGCTTCAATTTTCTTGTCAGGGTTGAATACATTTTTAATTTTCTGAAACCACGAAGGCTTTTTCTCTTCTCTATTCTAATAACTCATGTTTTTAGACCAATCCATATAATTTAGAAAAGATCGTAAATATTTTTCTGTTGTTCCGCTACTCTGACCAATCCGTGCGCGAAACTCACCAACAAGCCAATCAGGTTAAGCCACATCACCACTTTGCTCAACCAATGAGAAACCAGTTTTCAGAAATGACCAATCAGCTAACAGCTCGTTTTTGTCACGTGAACCAATCAGCGTACTTGCTGTGACGTATGTCGACCAATCGCAGCACGAACCCTGTGACGTATACTGTTGCTGCAGCGAAACTGTGCGTGTCAGTGTTTCTCTGTAAACTCACCCCTCCTTTACAAAATATTTTCACAGCGCCATTTTAAAACAATCCTTTTCAATGGATGTCAGTTAATAACTACGTAAAAACAAACCACATGTCCGTTTCGCTAATAAAGTGATAGTTTTACCAAACATTCAAGAATCCACTCTGGTGAAATAGACTACGCTATTTTCACAAAAACAGTTTTACAATTTCATACAAGAGAAACCTATTGATGCAAAAATGAAATCTTCGGCAGGACTTTAACCAACCAAAAGAAACCCAGAAATGCCAGTAAGAATAGACAACGCTATCTCACCTTTCACACAAGCTCGGAAAAATCCTACTACTGTTTTCACAACGAGTTTTAAAACGGGCACCTAGTCCCTATACTCAGAGCTACGATTTCATAGGCAAACCTCACTAGTCATACAACCTGTCATACCTAAAAATCCCTTAACTTGTGTTGTGCGTCCACAACACTTAGTGATATTTCTGAACCACTAATTTGAAATGAAACAATTGAACTGTGTAACTTCACCTGTCACACTACTCTGCCGGCCGGCACATAGGTTTTTCACACTGCTGGAAAAACCTTTTTAACAACAAATAACAAACAACAACTAGACAAAACTTAACATGTGTTAAACATGTATCCTATTTAATTATCATGTAACATGTCAGTTACCATAGTAACCGAACTCTGCTACCAAGAATTTGATCCAGCGGGCCAAAGGAAATTCAGTCTCATGTGTACAACTCTACACCCTGATACTCACCATAATTTATAAACTCACACTAGGCCCATAAATGATTGAGACATAAATTGACCAACTGAATCATATGACCTAATTAATCAAAAACTTCTCTGTATACATTTAATTAAGTCATTTAATTAAGTCAATAACATTGGCAATGGATTAAATAATGGTAACTCAAGGAAACAAACAAGACCAGCTTGTTATTTCAAAATCTATTTCATTAACTTTATTATAGAGCAGAATGCATTTTAAAGCGTAAATTCTTTTATTAGCAATTTTATTAAGCAAATTATTTATTAGAAAGGCACATTTGACTGTCAGCTCAAACCAAACTCAGCATGAGAAGTGCTCAAACATTTAGGAAAATTCCCTACGCCCTATTTCCCTAACTTAGCTAAAGAAAACCTAAAGGGAAAAAGTAAATTCTCAATGGATCTTACGTGAAACTAATGTCCGTAAGCATTTCTGGAGCACAGGAACGAGCCAGCAGTGCTCCTTCGAAGGGGGCAATTTTTATAACTTTTCCTATCTAAAACTAACTAAAAGAATACAAGTATTCGAGCAACACGAAACACGATTGGTCTAGGGACATCATCCGATTAAGTAATTTGTCTTTCGCATAGCAAAAGTCACGTTTCTTTAAGAGCCGCATTGTTCATAGACTATGAGTGTCACAGGCTTTTCCGTGAATCGCAACATTAAGCAAAATCAACTAATGCTTCCTCTGTCCAAGCTTTTCCGCCGCTGCACATCCTGTCCTTGACCATGAAAGCTGAATCAAATGTCCTTTCATAACTTCCACACAGCCTTGTTTTACGAGCCACTTTCAAAGAATTATTGTAGAAAATATTTCCACTTTCAAACGTTGCTGTGAAAGGCCCAACTTTTGACAGGACTTAGGGCATCCATTTTAGAAATAGGCCACAGGCCTCTTTTAGCATGAGTCTAGTATGCAAGGAAACACAGGAGAATAATTAATTCAAGAAATGATAATTATTCTGTTACCCACCCCCTTTACTTATATTAACCCATTAGTCTATGTTACCTAGCTTTGCATACAAAAGATAAACATAACACAAACACATGAGATGACACAACATAAACAAAAGCACATTTCAAAGTATGCACATGCCATTATTGAAAACAGCCGCAGTTAATGTACAACAAAACGAAAGACTAAGTAAATGTATTATTTAAAGCAGAATAACAAACATGACAAGAGCACAAATGATTAAACCCGCGTGTTCGTGTAGGTGCACATTATTCTAGGTTGTGTCAGTACAAAAACTTGCAAATCATGCAACATTCATTAGTAAATTAAAATTATGGGAGTTTTATTACAGCGTGCTTTAATTCAGAAACTATTCTGAAAGTCCGCTCCAGCAGACTATATACAGCCTCTTCTAGCAAAAAAATGATATCTGCAATTCAGATATGGAACACTTCCAGTAAGGGCTTACACCAAAACAAGTGGATTGGTGCACTTACTACTGCCCAGGGTTGTCCAGGGTGTGCTGCCAGTGTAGAGTTCGATTTGCATGTCCTTTTATTCTGCCCTCTATATAAAAAGGCCAAAGCTAAATGGATTGTTCAATTATGTAAGAATCTGGGTCTTAGGAACTATTTGGAGGTGTACAGATTCCTAATATATGATCCATCTTTTTTGATGGTATTCGTCACCTCCAGGTTCCTATTCTCTATGTGGTGTACTCAAAGTGCAAAGATTAAATCAATGGAATTAGGGAGACGACATGGTTGTGGTCTCTCCTTCACATACTTGAATTGTGGGATAAATATTGGTCCTAATCAGAAGGTCAGAGTCTTAACCTAGCACTATTGTATCTACTTGATTATTCAATTGTAGTGCCTTTCTCTTTTTTTTAACTGATTTTATAGTATTTTATTGATTGCTTTAACTTCATATTTTAGTATTGTAGACTCAATTGTGATTCCATATTTATGCTAAGGCTGTTTTATAACTATGTAGGTCATTTATCATCTTGAATGTCGCTTTTTATCTAATCTGTTGTATTGCTTTTATGGCCGTACGGCCGATAATAAAGCTTGTTTGACTGACTGACTGACTATTTTTATATCCTGCAATAATATCATAGGAAGTGCAGGGATAGCCCAGAACACCTCCAGCAGAGGTGCACAGTTCAGTGGAGCTAGGTACTCAGGATCTAGAAAGAGGTTGATGAAGGTACATTGCTTTGCTACATGGACATTGTTTCTAAAAATTGGTGCGGAGGGTCCTCAAAGTGTTAATTTTTAGATTCCAGGTCATTGTAAGCAAGATGGAGAGAACACTCTTATATGAGGATTAATTGACACTGGCACAAAAGACAGGCATCCCTGGGTTTGTCAATGGTGAGACGTGCAGTTCCTTGATGGGTCATGCTTAAGGAGGGTGTTACTTGCATAGCAATCTGGCTTGATCTCACATTTGATGCTGGACAGATGGTTTTTCAATCTCTCTTCTCTTTTAATGCAGATCCATAGGCTATTTTGGGTTCCTTAACTTTCTTTTTCCTCATAGGAGCCACTCTCAGCCGCTTCTTCATCTACTGCAGTTGAAAACTTAAGGGTGTGTGAAGTTGATCTCCTAAATATTGGGTATAGCCGTTTTCCTTCACAACTTCTGTGTGTCCTGCCAAAAAATCATTTAGATCGTAATTCTCTTCCTCATCCATTGATCTGGTTTTTGTTTGCGATCACTTCCTCCTTTCCTTGAGCCTTCCCTGCAATCGAACCTCTTTTTTACCCCCTCCCCCCTTTTGCCCACAGCTTTTGAACTCTATGCTGCTTATTGATTTCTACTTTGTGTTTTGCAGGATCTGGCATCTATCTTACAGTGCTAGTCCTCGTCACGGCTTTAAGTGGCAGTTGAATTATTGCCTGAAAGCTTGTTTGCCTTTAGAGTCCGTATAGCTACTGACAGTGATTCATAGTATAATGTGCTTCAATGCTTAGCCCGATGGAATCTCGTGACTTGAATTTGCTGCACTGCAGGGGCCAGAGTGCACTGTGCTCACTTGTCCTCAATTGTTTGACTCTGCCTCTACCTCTCAGATTTCCTGCTTGCGGAATTTTCCCTCTGGTTCTGGATTCCATCGTTTATTAGCTGAGGGGAAATTGGATTCCTGGCTCCTTCAGGACTGGATAGGGAGGCAGGCCAGGTACTTGCACTAGTACTTGTTTGTTAATATGCTTCATGCTTGGTTGGTTTCATGGCCATAACCTCCAATATGAGAGTAGAAGATTGTAGCTGTGGTCGTTATCCCTAATGATACTTTCAGATAATGAGAGTATGAGCTCAATACCCAGTCCAATGAGAACAGGGAGCTGGAATTTATATGGCCTTGACACAAGCATCTAGGCTCTGTTTGATGAAATTCCCTACAAAGGGGGTGCCTGGATCTAGGGGCAAAGGTGCTGTAAAGCTAACACCCAACATCTCGTTGAAAGACATGTTTAAGGTTGGAGGATTACCCATCTTTTCTGGTGGGATGTTTGATTCCTGATTAGATGATCTTTTGGGCAGTATATGGATAGGGACATCTGGAAATATGTAGTTGTTCAGTAGTTGCAAATTAATTGGGATGCTCTCCAACAAGGGGCCAAATTGGTGATGTTTCTTCATTTGCTTTTACTTCTCTTGTTGTATGGGCCTCTCCTTTGGATGGAGAGCTGGGTATTGTAGGACTAATTGACCTTGAGGATGGATTTGTATGCATTTTGGCAGTTTTTAACACTTGGTCCTTCATTTGTTTGATGGCTTTTCCACTCCTCCCACTGGAAGCATATCTAATTGAGCTATCCAGGAATTGCTAGTTAGACATGGCGTCGGCTTTGTACCTGCCTCTGCTTCGCACCCAAGGTGCTTATGAGAACTACCAGGTGTGGGTAAAAATTATAGAAAGTGACATGTTTTGGAACAGCTTTGCTGAGTGTAGGGCAATGTGGGAGCTTCCTGGCTCCACTTTATTGAGGGGGATGTGATTACAATGTGATTAGTCCAAGTTTGATCCCCTATTTTGACTTGATCCCTTACCTGTTGGGTTGGCACTGAGGAATGGTGTGAGAACAATACTTCTTCCCCTTTATCATTTAAGGGCTCTAGTTCCCTTGCAACCCATTGAGTCGTCGAGCCCACAGCCTCACTGTCAAAATTGCAGACACCGTGAGAGCAAACGAGGCAGGTGGAACGGTGAGGTGAGGAAGAGAGGTGAGGTGTGGGGTGTGTGTTACTGGTGACCTGCTTCTGCCACTTTTCCGCTTTGGCGGTTGCTTCTGTTGGGGGGGCGTGCCAAGCACAGCAGTTGGTTTGTGCTGGTGCCGCGCCCTTGAGCCAGGCAGGGGGCCGCACAGTCGTCTGTTTGGAGTGCGGGTGCGCTCCAGTGACCCACGGGAGCTGCCTCAGAGTGAGTCTCTATTGTAGAGAAGGGCAGATAGCCTACTAGACTGCAAAATCTCCCAAATCTGCTGCCCTGGAAGCTGCCCTCAAGTTCAAAAAAGTGTACAGTTGCTAAATCAACAAAACAACAAAAACATCACTCACTGTGAACTGGGGAGAGGACATCGAGTTGGAGGTTGGAGGTCGAGCCTTTCCGCTTTCCCCCGGTTTGCAGTGTGGTCAACAGCTTGAGCGGAGCAGAACTGTGGAGCTGTGGAGCACGATTGGACCCGGATAAGAGCTAGCCTGTACGAGTGCCTGTATCAGTGCCACTGCACTTGCACCTGTGCCCGCACCAGTGCCAGTCCCCCGCGCCAGGAATTGCTCTGGGTCCTAACCCTGGGCTAGTAGCATAGAAGGGAGATATCCCAGGACTTTTTCAGTAAAGGTTGGTTGGTGAAGGCTATTAAAGGGCTGAACAGTTAAAGTCAACTGCGAGCCAGAGTGCTCTAAATACTTCACATCCATTCCGACAAGCAGTCCCATTCCTTAAAGCAGCCTAGTAAGCAGTAAGAGAACTTTAATTTTTTGTAATGCCATCTAGGTGTTGCGCTCAAACGTAAAAGCGAAAACAGCAGCAGGCTCAGAAAGTTGTCATCCGAGCCAGAGGAATTCCCTTAAGCTCCAGAAAACCATTTGTTGTGGAGAAATAGAGATCACCTTTCTCATCTGAAAAAGTATCCATCTGTGTTGTCAATGTTTACAAAAGGAGTAAGGAGCTCCAAGCGTGGGAAGGGGCTAAAGGAGGAAACAAGGAGGTCCAGGAAGATGAGGTGATGGACACCCATGTAAAAGCAGCGAATTGGGAGGACAGTCAGTTCACTAATTTGGAAGTTAAGGTAACTCTTTATCCTGCTGTATTTATTCAATACAACAATATTGGTGGAAACCTGTACAGCCACCAGGTGAAATTGCTGCTTTACAAATAGGAAGTGAGGGTAGCAATCTGGAAATGGAAACTGATCTGTCGGTGGGCAAAGTAGAAGGCCGTAGGAGAATAATGTGACAAGAAAAGGACTCATCCATTATCACCATTGGCAGGATTGGTATCCCTCTTTGATATTTCAAGAAGTATGAATAGATTTGAGCCTGGTTTCTTGCTGACCAAATTGAGTGAACTGTCATTAAAAGTGGAACAGCAGATAGAACGTAGCTTTAGCTCTGGGCAGGTGAAAATGGAGGATTACACTCCACCGGACATTGCTACGCAAATGGAAAAGAATGAAGAACTAACGGCACAGCTGAACAAAGACAGGTGCCTTGTTTAACTTGGAATATCCCTCATGGGATTAGAAGGCTGATACTCTTACTGAGATTTAACCTGCTGCCCTTAAGAGACGTCACTGGTATCTGGGATAAAACACCTAGAGAGAAGAGAATTTGTGAACTGTGCCAGTTGCAAATTCAAGATCTTAATCATGTCTTATTTGTATGCTCAAAACTGCAAAGTGCCAGGCCAGTGTTTTTAATATTCACTCTGCTCAGGACGCACGCTCTCTGGTTCTGTCACCCCCGAATGAAACAGTTTGTTTTAAGATATACCAATTTTTTAGAACATTTTTGCCTATTTATTAGAATCTTGTCTAACGGTAGTACTCTGGTTTCGATTTAATATCAACTGGTTGGCTATTTAATTGTTCCATGTATTCATTGCATCGTTTGCACATTACTTATTATGTACATAAGAAATTTTATTGGCCGGTCATGTGATTGTTTTACGTATTATAGCACTATTTGCACATTTCACATTACGTTTGATATCATGTTATAGTAATGTAAGATGAAGGAATTTTGTATTGTATGCAATGTTTTTTTTTTATTTGTCAGTGTGTTTTTGTGGACCTCCGTAGGAGTTCCAAAACAAAATAAATAAATTGTGAATTGGGAATTGTGACAGGTGCCTTGTAGACTGATCCAGAACTGTCTCCGGTTTTAACAGCTGCTCAACCACATATGCCTACTCTGTACAGTAGTACACCTACTAGTTTATCCCATGCCTCTGATTTATTAGAACTTTCCTTTGAAAGGATAACAGGAGTATCAATGGATAAGTGGGTAGAGAACATTATGAATTATATTGAGAATGTGCGGATGGGGGGGGACTCTGGAGATTTTTTATGCATTAGAGAGAATCCTCTCCGCAATTTTATCTTTGTGAGAAAAAAGTACAATAAATACTGATCATATATTGGAAGTTCTCTCGCCCATACTGATAGGGGTCCAAGAACTTAATCAGATCAAGCAAGCCATAAAGAATTTGGAAAAGGCCCCTGAAGTACCCAGCCATGTATCTCAAATATGTAACAGGATGCCAAAAAGTGGTACTAAATTTGTGAACGGGGAAATGAAAGAAATGAATGTGGGATCTAAAAGTGTCTCCCTTATAGGTAGTCCAATTATAAGTTCACCCCCAGTTAAACTCCATGAGAGTGCACAGCTTACCAGCCGAGGGTAAAAATGTAATTCAGTACCTCACCCATTACGAGTTTACTCTATTTTTTTTTAAAGTAATTCAAATAACCCAAGCCTACAGTTAACCGAAGAATTAGCTAATACCTCAGATAGTGCAACCTTAGGGGAAGTCCCAGTAGTGAGTAAAGGCAACTTCAGAATTGGTCGAAGGGGGAAGAAGAAGATGAGGAATCGACGTTTCCCTAAATGAAAACAGAAAAAATTGTGGTTCCTTCTAATAAGTGAGGAAGTAAATAGTACAAAATCTCCTCCTAGTAGAAAGGACTCAGGGATTTTGGGGCAATTCACATTGAATATGGGTCAAAAGACTGGGCAGGAAAGTGATAATCAGTCGATCTGTTCGAACCAGGTACTGATTGCCCCACTGTGTCAAGAAGGCCAGGATTAAAGTGGGATAAACTATGATATAAGCAGAGACCCTATATTAGGAAGTGTAATGGATAATTTAGGTGAACCAGTAATACATCAATACGTAGCTTCAGGAGGTGCCGAACTCCATCCTGTGGGCAGGATATTTTCCCAGTAACAGTAGGAGGAAACCTAGGAGATAGAGAAATTAACATTTTAGCACCTGAAGTCCGATGGCCCCTAGTGCTAATGGGGAGAATGAGGTAGCAAAGTGGGATTGGGTTGCTGGTACACTGAATGGGTCAAAAACATCTACCACAAAGCCAATAGTGCGGGGGTAGCCAATTAGGAAACATCATATCCTGGAATGTGGCGGGTAGGAAAATCGAGTTATAAGCTTAAATCATTAGTAGAATTAGACCCCAAGATAAGTTGCCTCCAGGAAACGTGGATGGGGGAAGAGTTTCAGTTTGAGAATTTCTATGTGTACTGTAGTACAGCAAAACAATCTGTAAAAGGACACGCAAGTGGAGGTTTAGCTATTTTACTTATCTGTGACATAGTATGGGATCTTGTGATCTATAAGCATCCATCAAAATGCTGTATTAGAGCAAAGCTGAGGATAGGTGAAGGATAGAATATGTGAAGATAACTTGGGCAAGCGATATTTCTTTTACTGGTAAATGTGTATATCCCCCCCCCCCGCCCGGGAGAGCGCCAAACGTACTGGTTGACTCTATCTGCACTTTTGTGCAAAGGTTAGGTAACAATGAAGAATGCTCACGTATAATGATGGTAGGTGACTTTAATGCCAAATCATCCAATAGTGCAGTCATGTCTTTTTCTAATCCGGAACTGGAGTAGGTATGGGCTATCCCAGATTCTGTACTGCTGGACCAATTAAAGTCGGCTAAACGAGTCCTGTTACTTTTGCAAAACCTTAGAAGCTTAGACCTTGTAACCTTTATTCCAGGAGGACACCTCCGTAGCTTACACCTTTCATGGGGCATATTGTCACTCTTTAATTGATTATATGGCAGTTTCTCTTCAATTATTTAATGCATGTACACAGTTCAAGGTATCTGCCACAAATATGAGTGACCATAATATTTTAGCTGTAAAAATGAACATAGAAATTAAGAAGTCTGAACTTTGGAATCAGAGGGATGAAAATGTCTCTTATAATCTAATGGGTGTATTTGCTGGTCAAATAATTTGCTCCCAAATTTTAAGAGGGTCTGTGAGAATACTGCTTTTATCCCGAGTCAAGAAACACTGGTTCAGAGGTTGGAGAGAGTCTTTGCTCCAATTAGAACTTTCGGATGAAAGAAGCAAGTTTTTAGTTCTACTCCTTTAGTAATAATACCATGGGAAATTACAAAACTGAATCTGGAAATTAATGGTTTAATTAGAGACCAATTTAGGTTGCCCACGACACAAATGCAGAGAGAAATAAGTAGGCTAAAACGGGTACGGAAAAGGTTAATATCATCGGATCGAAGGAGGGCGGAAGACAAAAAATGGATTAGACTTCGAGAGGTGGCTCTTTCCGGGGATACTAGGAAGTATCGGGCATTGATTGCAAAAGTCAAAACCCATTTTAATCCCAGAAGCAGAATGGGCATATACATTTCCCAGCTCTATGCTCTAAATCTCATAGTTGGACAGATTGAAGAGGTTTGTACCACTCCAATTACGGGGGGCAATTATAGTGTACCAACATGCATGGAGATTGAGGGTTACATCAAGGGGGCAAGATATTCTAGTTCAATGGGCCCAGATGATGTACCAGTAGCCATATTAAAACAGGATTGTGAAGAATGGGCAAAATGTTTGCATCCGTTGTTTGTCCATTTTTATTCCTATGGGGATATTCCACAATCCTGGAAGGGAAGTATAATAGTTCGGTAATATAAAAAGGGTCCAAAAAATTCCCAACCAGTTTTAGACAGATTTCGCTCCTGGATGCAACCAGGAAACTGTTTGCAAAGAGTATTCTTACTCATCTTCAAGAGTGGGCATTTGAAAATAATTTCATCCCTTTGGAACAAACAGTATTCCGTAAGAATAGGTGCACACTGGATAATATTTCTATTCTGCAAACTTTAACCGAAAAATATCCAGTAAGTCGGGGTGTGCCGTTATACTCGGCTTTTATAGATTTCTCTACAGCATTCAATAGGGTAGATCGGGGAAGCTGTGGAGGAAATTGGTCACTATGGGTATACCAGGGAATCTTTTAAGATTAATATTTGCTCTACACTCTTCTACCTGGACTAAGGTATTATTGGGGGGAACACAAGGTCTCTCGAAGAAAATAGTAACCTACAATGGATTGAAGCAGGTGTGCCTTTTGGCCCCTTTACTCTTTTCCATCTACATCAATGATCTGCCAAGAAGAGTGGGGCTTAGTAAAGGGGATCCCCCTAAATTAGTAAACTTAAGAGTTGAGCTGTCTGCTATATGCAGATGATGCAATAATAATGGATTTAACTCCAATTGGGCTGCAAAGACGACTTGCTGAGTTAATTAGGTACACAGAAGAGTATTATCTAAAAATAAATATTTTAAAAAGCAAAGTTATAATTTTTAGTTATCAAGGTTGTAAGGTCAGAAAAAAATTGAATTGGTACCTGGGAAAAGAAAAATTGGAGGTAGTAAAATGTTATGCATACTTAGGAAAAATATTTATAAATAGGTGCTCAGCTAATATACATATGGACCATTGCAAAGGTAATTTCACAAGCCTTTGCAATCAATTGTCTTTATGCACACTGTGGGAAAAGACATAAAAATAAAGATCCCACCAACCCTGAGCTACGCCAGTGAAACAATAGATGCACAAGAGTGGGCCAAATTCGAGAAAGTGGAAGGAAAAATGTGGCGCCAAATATGTAATTTGAATTGAGCGGCACCGATTGCAGCGCTTAGGCTCGAATTTGGTTTTCTTTCCACATATGTGCTATCAATGGCCGCGTGCTTAAGATGGTGTAATGCACTGATAAATAGCTCTGTGAATTTGCTAAGGGTAGCGCTGTACAGAGAAATATTTGTAAATATGAAGAAAAAAGTGCTATTTTTAGGAATAATTTAAAAGCATTATTAATGTTTGGTTTAGATATGGATGGGGCGGTGGTTCTTTGCAAAACGGCATTGAAAAGTATAATTAAGAAAACAATATACGGGGTTTCTCATGAAAGAGATATTAAAATGTGTTCAGAGAACAGAAACATTGATTGTATTGTGGGGAGCAATATCGTCAAAAATCCCCAAGCTTATGTCTTATGGAATCTTAAACATGGAGTGCGCAGGGTGATTTTGCTACTGGGATTGAATTTACTCCCCCTAAGAATCGTAACAGGATCTTGGGAGGGTGTTCCTAGACATGAAAGGTATTGTCAGTTATGTAATTCCTGTATACAAGATTTGAGTCATGTTTTATTTGTTTGTCCCGCGTTACATTCAATACGTCGTAGACATTTAAGGAATTGTTTTTTAAAGTATAATATCACTACAGCAGAACAGGCTCGAAATTGTCTGCGGTCCCCCATCTAAACTGATGAGTTTTAAAATTTTTAAACATATATTAAGGTCGGAAAGATCTTCTTAAATATGTATGTTTACAGCACTTGCACTTTATTGTGACCTTTCGGTCTTTATGACAGGTCAGTTATGTTTACAATTGAGTATGTGAACTTTTACAAAATGTTTCTTCGTACAACACCGAGGGTGTTTGAGAGTGGACTACTTGCCCCAGGAACCAGCGGGGCAGTCAGCGTGGGTCCAAGCCCCTCCCGCACCACCGGCAGCACTACATCAGCGGCTCGTGCCTCCCGCTTCGTGGGAGATGCTTCATCCAACAGCGAGGGTGTTTGAGAGTGGACTACTTGCCCCAGGAACCAGGGGGGGCGTGGCTTGGACGTCGATCGGGATGGTGGCGTGAGCTTGCAGCTCCGCGCATGGTCCCGCTATTTCTCCTGAAAACTACACCCTTGGTGTTCCCTGAACGGCGAATTCCTCCTGTGAAGTGTTGAGGAACCATCGGAGAGCAGCTGAGAGCTCTCGGGAGACCGAATATATCGTTGAGACCCGAAAGAAGAAGCCGGAGGTGCTGTGCCGAGAAGGAGGAAAATGGCGGCGTAGAGGGACGGCGGTCTCCGCGCAAGGGGGGAGGCGGACCAGAATCGACCTGCAGTGTGAGCCGCCTCCAGCGGGACTGGTGCAGCTAGGGCCCGCCTGAACGGGTCTGGGAGGTGGACTTGGGGGTGCGGAGGCCAGCGTTGGACTGGGACACGGCTTACGCGACACCCGCTTATACCTTCCCCTCCCCCCCCAACCCCAGCTCTGGCGATTGTGAAGCGGGCGGCCCCGGCATTTGTGGTTGTTGGCACTGTCGGAGAGGATGGGGTGTCTGCTCTACGGCCGCTGCTAGTGAGCACAACTCTCGAGAAGAGGACTACGAGATCAGGAAGAAGGCCTCTGGCGGCCGTATGACGACGCCCGAAGCACCTAAAATGGCGGCCGCAGGCGGAGCTGCCATTGTGGAACAGGGCCGGGAGGACGCGACTGCGCTGACCCGGGATGGTGAGGCCCGGGCTTCCCCGTTGATGATGGAGCAGGAACAGAGGCTGAACCAGCGGCTGGACAACATTTTGGATGCAATAACTTCGACTAAGGAGGCTCTGCAACAGGACATTGCGCAGGTCGCCACAGGGCTGGGTCTCCTGAGAGCGGATCATGCCAAGCTATCGGACAAAGTAAAGGACCATGAACAATTGCTTCAAGAACTGAAACAGGCGGTGGTGACCGCGGAACATAAACTAACGGATATCCTCAGCCGCCTGGACACACTAGAGAGACAAGCAGAGGATGCGGAAAGTCGTAATCGAAGGAACAACGTGAGGGTTGTAGGCCTTCCAGAGAAAATTGAAGGGGATGACGCAGTGGCCTATATGGAGAACTGGTTTAGGACGGTGGTGGCGCCGGAGGGCCTGTCTCCTTTCTTCTCCCTGGAACGGGCACACAGGGTGCCAGCTCGCCCGCCGACGCTCGGCCGCCCACCTAGGCCGATGTTGGTGAAACTCCTGCACTATAAAGATCGGGACCTGTTAATCCAGAGGGCTCGCACGTTGGGCCCTCTTCAGGTGGAAAATAGTTGAGTTACGATATTCCCGGACTATACGCAGGAAGTCCAAAAGAACAGAGCGTCCTTCCTGGCAGTGAAAAAGGAGCTGAGGGATGAAGGCATTCAATATTCCTTGCTCTTCCCGGCTAAGTTACGGGTGATCCTGGATGGGAACACCCAATTTTTCCAGACCCCTGATGAAGCGTGGTCGTGGCTTGAGTTGTATCGCGTGGCACGGACCAAACTGGTAAAAATCAGCAGGAGAGACCTAAACCGCTCCAGATCCAAAAATCACAACAAATTCGTTTGCGAAACAAGCTCAAGAGAGCGGAGCGGGGAGGTCAAATGGCTGCGGATAAGAAGGGGGCGCTGGCTGCAACAGCGAGTATCACGAGGTCGCAACAGGAGAGGGACCTGGTTGAATCGGACTCTGGTGAGGACGGAGGCAGAACTGGGGAAGAACTATCGGAGGCGGAGAGCTTGAAGGGCCCTGCGGTCACCCCACAGACATCCGATGGACTCTTCAATGAGTGACTATTGTTTGGGACTGTTGATACTGTGCTTCCTACGGAGATAAACTCTACTAGTGATAAAAGGGATGGCAGGTATGGTGATGCATAAGCAGTGTGGGCTGGGAAGCGCGGGGTGAGGGCTCCGCCTGCCCTGGGTCGGCGATAACTCACCCCCTTGTGGCCCTTAAGGCCTTCTGTGGTGGCGACCACAGATTAGACTGATGTGTGATGTGTTACAGGTTTGGAACAGGGCTGAAACTGGGTTATTAGGCTCTGTCCTGGGGAGTGGGGTTTGGGGAGTTTTTTCTACAGTTCTTTTGGGGGGAAGCAACAGCAACGATGTGGGCAGCAACTGGTTGCACCTGAATTGGTTTGGTAAGGATTACCATGGGGATGTTACCTAATTTGAAATGCCTAACATGGAATGTCCGAGGACTGCGAACAATGATCAAACGCCACAAAGTGCATGCTTATTTGGTGAGGCGGGGTGTCCAGATTGCAATGTTACAGGACACAAACTTAACTAAACAAGAATGCACTGCACTACAGAAGAGGTGGCGAGGTCAGGTTTTTGGCACCACTTACTCAGCGTTCGCAAGAGGGGTGCTGATATGGGTAAGAGCGGGCATACCGTTCCAGGTTGTGAACCAGCTGGTGGACCCTGAGGGTAGATATGTGGTGGTGGAGGGGAGGCTATATGGCAGAGACGTGGTTTTGTGTTGTGTATATGCCCCAATTGTTGACCAGGCTCACTTCTTTGATGGCCTCACGAGCTCACTGGCCTCCTTCCTGGCAGGCCCTATGATCCTAGGAGGGGACTTTAACTCGATCACTAATGTGGCACTTGATAGGTCACACCCACCACTGGCTGACTCCCCAGTAAGTAGGTTAGCCGCACATAGGAAGGATTGGCAAGAGAGGTGGGGATTGCCAGATGTATGGAGGGAGCCACATCCTGATAGTAGGGACTATTCCTTTTTCTCAGCCCTCCATGCGTTACATGTTCGGATCGATTCGGTCCTGTGCAGTGGTTCCCTGGCTGCCATGGTCACCCATACAGAATACCTGACCAGGACCATCTCGGATCATAATCCCTTGTTGGTATTAATACAGTGGCAACGTGCGAGATCAGCAGTCCCAACATGGCGGCTTCGACCAGACACCTTAGAAGATTCGGTGTTTAGTGACGCGGTTCAACAGGGCATAGACCACTACTTTGCGGAAGACGAGGGTTCAGCTAATACTAGATCTACTGAATGGGACGCAATGAAAGTGGTGGTGAGAGGAGTATGCATGGGCAGGTTCTCGAATGCACGAACGTCAGTTTTGAATGTGCTTGCAAAAGCGGAGGAGGAGTTGAGGGATTTGGAACGGCGTAGACCGGACCGACCGGACTTACAAGCTCGGTTATTATAGGCCAAAGAGGTAGTGGCGACTGAAACGGAACGGCTGCGGAGTTATGATTATAGGCAATATGCCATTAAAGCACATGCCGAGAGGGATAAAGTAGGCACGCTACTTGCCAGGATTGCTAATCCGGAAATTAGAGGCTGCCCAATTATGAGCATAAAAACTGAGTCAGGGGAGATGGTTTATTCACAGACAGCGGTGATGGAATGTTTTCGGTCTTATTATGCGAAGTTGTACGAATGCCACCTAGGGGTGGAGGCCTCAGAAATCAGGGCTTACTTGGATTCGATGCAGCTCCCAGTGCTGGATGACGATGATGCGAAAGAGTTAGGAGGGCCTATAACGCTAACCGAGATTAGGGTGGCCATTAAACACATGGCAAGGAACAAAACACCTGGGGTGGATGGCCTGCCGATCGAATTTTATCAGAAATACGTGGATAGTTTGGCGCCCAGACTACTGGTGGTGTATGAGGAGGCTAGAAGACTGGGGCACCTGCCCGGATCAATGAGGGAGGCACTGGTAGTACCGTTGCTGAAACCCGGTAGAGAGGCATCCGATGTAACGTCATATAGGCCTTTGTCCATGTTGACTGTGGACTATAAGATATTAAGCCGTATCCTAGCCACCAGATTGGCTCCACACATGACTAGGTTGGTGCACGGGGACCAAGCAGGGTTCATCCCTACTAGGAACACGACGCTAAACATACGCCGACTAATTAGGATATTGGATGGCGCCGCGGACACGGATGGAGAACCGGCAGTCTTGTCCGTGGATATTGAAAAAGCTTTCGATAGCCTGGAATGGGCCTACTTAGAAGAAGTACTGGGGAAGTTTGGTATTGGTGAGGAGTTTGGTAGATGGACGAGAGTGTTGTATTCATCGGCAACAGCGAGGGTGCGCCTGGGCGCACTTGTGTCTTCGGATTATCCGGTCTGTAGAGGGACGAGACAGGGGTGTTCGCTGTCCCCGTTGCTGTTTGCACTAGCAGTAGAACCATTGGCGGCGCGAGGTAGGTCAGGAGTCATGTATCAGGGGATTGAACAGGGTGGGCAATCGCATTACATATCTCTATATGCGGACGATTTGTTGCTGTACCTGGCAGATGTGGAGCAGGCTCTAGTGGGGGCGATGGATATGTTATCCAGGTTTGGTCAGTTGTCGGGACTTACGGTGAACTGGAAGAAAACTTGTATCTTTCCGCTTAAGGCTGCTGCACAGTGCCCCCCTCGTGATTTGGGTGTGATCTGGGAGCCATCTTGCTTCACTTTTTTGGGAGTCCCCATCTACCGTGAGGTCACAAACCTGTTGGAGGGTAATATAGGGCGTTGCATACGAGCATTGAGAGGCTGTATATCCTTTTGGGCCTCCCTCCCTTTGTCAGTGCTGGGCCGAGTGGCACTATTGAAAATGGTGGCGCTCCCAAGGTTGCTTTATTATTTCCGCACACTGCCCGTCTGGATCCTTCAGAGGATTTTTAAAGAACTATGGATGTTGATAACGGACTTCCTCTGGGGTCACGGACGACGCAGAGTAGCATTGAATACTTTGCTTAGACCCAAGCTTGAAGGGGGGATGGCAGTCCCCGATTTTGAGCTGTACTATTTGGCGGCGCAGCTTCAGATTCTCATGCAGCACGTGGCCAGGGTATTTAGAGGGCCGGAACACGAACGGGGGAATGGTATACAACGTCACGTCCTGGCTTACATAATTATGCAGCAGAAACTAGAGTTGAGGGCCCTTACTATAGAGGAAAAGACGCTCAGGCTGTGTTGGCACAGGAGTTTGAAAAGAGCAAAGACGTCCCGGCCTTATGCCCCAGAGATACCATTGGGAATGTTAACCGCGCTGCCGCATGGAGGTGATTGGTCTCCGCTGTTGGAATGGGAGGAGTTGGGTTTACAGATGGTGGGAGATTTGTATGTGGATGGAATGCTGGTCCCCTTTCAGACGTTGCAGGAACAGTTTGGTCTGCCGGACGGGAGCTTCCTCTTGCACGCGGCAGTGGTGGCGGCGATACAGAAACACTGGAATGGAGGGCTCCTCGAGCCGGAAACGACTATGGCCTCCAGTATGTCGTGATGGCTGCGGGTACATTTAAAGCGGTGACTTGCCTACATAATAGGATGTTGCATGAGGGGTTGGACCCGCTCCTAGGTCTGAAATCGAAATGGGAGGATAGTATTGGTAGGCCCATTCCAGACACGGTGTGGGGACATATCCTGAAGCGGACATGGAAGGGGACAAGGAATGCACGTTTTCAACAGGTACACTTTTATGTCCTGCATAGGGCTTACCTGACCCCGGAAAAGATCAAAAGGTACTTCCGGGTGCATGAAGCGCTGTGCCCGAGGTGCCTGGCACCAGAGGTTGACATAGATCACCTGTTGTGGGGCTGTCCGAAGTTGGGGACGTATTGGCTGGAAGTAGGGGAACTCCTGAATGTGGTGACTGATCGAGAGGTGGATTTTGACATGGCGGCGTGTCTGTTGCTCTGGTTCCCACACACGAAGAACACAAAAGTGACGAGTAAATTCATTGATCTGGGGCTTATACTGGCGCAGAGAGAAATTACTTGGCACTGGAAGTCTAAGGAGGGACCGTCGGAGAGGAGATGGGTGAATGAACTGCTGAAATGGTCTGAATGTGAGAGTGTGCTCCGAATGAGACAGGCGGTCAAGATTGATAATGAAAAGAGCTTGGAAATGGCAAGGGCGTGGGAGATGATAGTCCAGGCGTTACGTGATTACATGGTGGAGGATGAAGAGTAGGTTAATTGTGTACCCGGGGAGGAGCCAAGATGGCCGACAGGACGGACGTGTAGGCTCCCGGCTCCCGGCTCCGCGAGCCTCCTACTCCCGCACCGATATCCTGCCACTGATCCTTAATTATTGATGCGGCGCCACGACCGCATGCACGCGCTGGTCACAACCGCGTTCCTCCGAGGCTTCTATCAGCCGTGTGGACGGAGATACTGTCGTGTGAGCCATTTGCCAGCACATCCCCGAGACCCAGCTCTGATGGCCGCCGAGGGGTGCCGATGAACCGGGCAGACGGATACTGGAAGCGCCGCTGCTTGCAGCAGGGTCACCGCCGGCGGGGAGAGACGGTGAGGTCATTTCTGCACCCTTGGCTCCCCGGACCTGGTGCGGTGGGCACGGGCGGGACGAGACCCCCACCCCCCCTCGTACTGTAGTGCGGTGTACCTGGAGGGCTGACTCGGCTCAGGCGACCGGGACCGCCTGCGTCGGGAGCAGCCTCTGAACCAGCGGCGGGGGTCGTTTACAGATTGTTCTTTTGCCCTCCAAGCCGCTCCCCTGCCGGCGCCCCTGCCTGATGATTCCCGATTTTTGATCGCCTCTCTCTCCCATTGTCACCGGATCGCCGAAGCAAAGATGGCGGTCTCTGAGGAAGGAGAGAGGGCTGCTTCTCTGTCGCCTGGACATACTGTCTCGCCCGCCCTAACTCACTCCTGCGAACCGGGGATACGGACCCAACAGCCGTCTTGTGTGGGATTACAGCGGGCCCCCACCTATACTGATATCCTGGTAGCCATCACGGATCTCAGAACTACGTGTCGGCAAGTTACTAAGGATTTGTGCCGCAAAATGGACGAGGCGATTCTAGCGCCGAGACACCGGTGGCGCTCTGGCTCTCTGCTGCCTACCATTGTTTTTGGGCTGGACACTATGTTGCAGCAGGCACCTACTTTGTCGCCGGGGATTACTGACAACAGTGCTGTCGGCTTGCCTATCGACGTGGATGTTGCTACAATGTCTCTCTCCACTCCGCACTTCGAGGCTCGGCCTCCACCTTCATTGCTCTTGCATGGAAACCGGGGACGCACATCTTCCTCTCTTTTTCACCTTTCCCGTCGAGAGCGGCCATTTTGCTCCATTGTTCTGTTGGACGTGTATCCGCTGGAATGGCCATGCCTGGAGAAGTTTCGTCGATCGGGCCAGGGTTGATGTGGCCCTTCATCTCGGCTAGTTTGATCGGCTGGCGGTGACCTGGACTGCCTATCGTTTGGATATGGTGACTGATTTGCAATTGCAGCCTCTTTCCCAATTGAACCTGTGTCTATCCTGTATAGCTGTGCTCTTTGATGATGGGAGGGGGGTTCTGTCTGGGTCCGGGGCCTAAAGGGTGAATATTAATGTCTAGCCTCGACGTGTGCCCGCTACTATGTCGTGTTTGGGGTGATTAATGACACAATGCTTATCCGGGTGGGCTGCACAGGGATTGAAACTGCTCCTGTAAATGTTATGTGCACACATCGTGTATTGTTTTCTGCCATCGCGCGCTCTGGCCAGGGCTGAAGGCCTCTGTTTTGTATACCGGGACTGACGAGCTGATGGGACTCGGATTGGAACTTATTCTGCTACGCTTTGGATTGTGCGCACCGCAATGACCCACCCCGTCTCTATCGTAATTAAGACTTCTATTGTTTTACTATCTTACGGAGTGGGGAGAGACTGCACAGCGGGTATGTCCGGGAAGACTAATGTTAGGCCCTCCATTGACTTTCTAGTATATGCTGCCATGTTGTTTCTGGGGTTTCCAGGGGGGCGAGCTATCTCCAGGAACTCCATTCGGGGACGTACCCGGGTTTAGGCCAGGGCTAAATCGCTCTTCCTTGTTATTGGTGTATGAGATGGTTGAGCTGGGACTACCACTGTCTGAGCATGATACTGCCCCTTTGTTTGATTTACTCCTAGAATTTGATTTGATTTCCCCACCTGCAGTTTCGCTTGCCACGACTGGTTTGCATCTGATACTCTCGGGGAGGGGATGCTTATAGGGCCGGGGGGGGACCGGAGATATGTTGAATTTGGCTCCTCCCTCCTCTTCCGGGAGTTGGGGAGTGGGATGTTCTTTCTCACTCTCTCTATTCTCTTTCCCACTTGTGGGTTCTCTTGGGGCGACAGGCATGCCTATTGGGGGGGGGTGGGCCGTGGCCTTCCGCTGGTATGCAGGGTGGGGGGATGGGTTGTGTTTTATGTTCTCTCTTTGTTTCTATGGCCCTCTTTCTCTTTTTCTTCTCTTCTTCTTCTTCTTCTTCCATGGTTCTTCTCCTCTTTGGGGTCGGGGTTCAGTGTTCTTCGATTGACTATAGCTATCCTGGTCATTTAGTAGCCTCTACTCTCCTTGTAGTGTTATAATTCGTACTCGACAAAATCATAAAATTAAACCTTTCTCTATCCTCATACTATCGCTCGCTACTCCACAGTATACTCTTTGCTTATAGTTGGCTTTAACAGCGTTCTGTCCGAATGGCTTCCTTTTTATCCTTCTTTTGTATGTCATAGCGGCCGGCCCTGCGGGGTTGTAGGCAGACGCTGTGTATTGTGCATTTCGTAAATAAAGGTTTTAAAAAAAAAAAAAAAAAAAAAAAATTGTGTACCCGGGCTCCATGAGGCTTGAGAGTGTAAAGGCATCACTCGATCTGTAGCGAGCTCCATGGCAGTGTTAGTAAACAAGGCCCACATCGTCAGCGGTTGCAGGGGGGGGGGAGGGGGTTACTAGGGGATAGTGTTGGGCACCATGGCCAAGTTCAGAGAGGCACTGCAGCTGGACCTAGGGTTGGAAATGTTCCAAGCGTGACAGGAAGGCCCAGACAGGCTGCGAGGGTGTTATGGGGACGCACTAGACCGACACGATAGGCGTTTATCGTTAGATGGGTATGGGTCCAGGATTATAAGTGTGAAGTCGCTTAGTTAGAATGCTAGAGAATGTTGGCTGGTGTAGGGGGAGGGTTAGGAGTTTAGGGGGGTAAAATGCAGATACAGAATGATGCTATTGACCAGTTATCCCTATGGGATGATCACTGTGATGTTCTTGCTGGAAGAAGGGATTAATGCGCTGCCCGGCCTCCGGGTTGTGGGCTAAATGGCTGTGCACGATACTCTGTTTCTTTTATCCATGCGTTGGGACACCATGAGTGTGCTGGTTGATCTATTAGGTGTACTGGTTTCTAATTCTGCAATAAAAACAAATTAAAAAAAATAGAAATACTTGCCCCAGGAACCAGCGAGGCAGTCAGGGTGGGTCCCAGCCCCTCCCGCACCACCAGCAGCACTACATCAGCGGCTCATGCCTCCTGCTCCACCGGAGACGCTTCGTCTAACAGCGAGGGTGTTTGAGAGTGGACTACTTGCCCCAGGAACCAGCGGGGCAGTCAGCGTGGGTCCCAGCCCCTCGCGCACCACCGCCAGCACTACATCAGTGGCTCGCTCCTCCCGCTTCGCGGGAGACGCTTCTCCCAACAGCGAGAGTGTTTGAGAGTGGACTACTTGCTCCAGGAATAAGCGGGGCAGTCAGCGTGGGTCCCAGCCCCTCCCTCTCCACCGGCAGTGGTACTTCATGAATCCTTGCCCCCCGCCCGCGGGGCGCGCGCTGGGCAAAGCCCGGGTCAAGGGCGGGCCTGTCCTAGCCCGTCATCACCAGGAAGAGGCAGGGCAGGGCCTCCCCCTGACACCTCAGTTACGGGACATAAGGTACTGTTGTAATACTACTCTGTGGGACTTTTTTTGGCATTCATCCTGGGGCCCTTGCCACTTTTATCACCACTTTCTTGGGGAATTATAGGCAGCTGGAGCTGCGTTCTGACAGTAGGTTGCTGTCATAATTCCATTCTGATATCCATACGTTTCAATGGGCAAGAGGAAATCAATGGAGGGTGGGGGGTAGTTGGGAACAAGAAAGGCAAAAAAGTTAAAAAAGCAAGCCATGAGCCCAATAACTGTGTCCTCGACAGAATAGAGTTAATTGTATCTGAATGTGAAGAAATTCTATGAGGCAACAACGTAGCACCTGATAACCAGGAGAAGGGATTAGTTAACACCTCCCAATGAACAATCCCACCTATGTTCAGAAAACAGGTTCACCAATTTACTTATCCAATCCTCCATAGTCCACCGGTAGAGGGTATTGAGAAACTTCCTCCACTTCCATCTTCTTCTCCACCACCAAATCGAAATGATCCAGGGGCTATAAGCGCTGATCGAGGCGACGAGTACCCTTCCCCAATCTCCTGTGCCAATAGATTTGCAGCACTGGAGCACTTGTCAGAGAGTACCCTACCCCTGACAAGGAATGAATGCAACCCTATTGGTGCTGGTAATTTGGCGAATAGAGGCGGATGTAGAGATTCCAATGAGGGGTTGCTCCAGAAAGTGGAATCGCTACAAAAAGAGGTGGACTTCTTAAGAAAAATGGTGGAAGCTCTAAACTGCAGGACTAAGCCTCCTATACCAGCTCCCATGCCATGCCATTGCCCCTGCATCTCCCGTCTACATGTCTTCCCCATCGGAATAGTTCATTGAACGGTGTCCTTTCCGAGGGGGGTGGTGGGACCCCCGCTGGGTTGCGAGATCTAAGAAATGCCATTCCTCCCACGGCCCCAGTCTCTAGTATGAAGAAAGCTCTTGACGACCCAATGAAAGCTCCTGGGGCTCGTCACATCCCTTCCTCTAACACCTTTTTTTTTTTAAACTTTATTTGTGATTTTCAGCAGTACAATACCAACAAGTGAGACACTTCAAGGACATTACATCAGAAACATGAATATCTGGAATAACAGTATCAGTATATCGGATCTAAGCATTTGCAGGCAAGTGTTTTCAACAATATCTAAGCAGGTGGACATTTATCGGAAGGCAGCAATCATTATGTAAATGTAAATGTAAATGTACAGGAATTTAAATAGCGCAAATCACCAACCGGTCTCTAAGCGCTTGCTTAGGGAACCCGTCCTGGTATTCCCCTGTGAGATAACCCCGGCAGGGTATCCGCAAGGTGAAAGCCAGGCATCCCGCCGCGAGAGGCCGCTGTGGAGATTAAGCAAGCTATTGCCCAGAGTCGCAGAGTGTGAACCCGTGAATCGAGTAGGCACCGGAGCGAGAATTGTCGAGTCCATTGACATTTTAGGACTCAAGACCCCACCGAGCCGGGAATTGAACCCTGGTCCCGGGCTGACCTCTGCTTCCAGGTCTGCCTCCTCTAACCAGTGAGCTACACTTCTCCACATTATATATTATGAATCTACAACAACGCGGTACATCACCAAAGGTTCACATTGAATCACCTGATCCAGTCATTGACCATCATAGCTTATCAAGAGTTGGGTGACACAGTATAGGTGCCAGTTAGTAAATGATCGCCATCGCAGGCGTACCTCCGTCAAAATATCTTGGTACAGTGGCAGTCTCATCTCCATCCACACAGCACATATATCATCTATATAATCTCTCCTCAGTGAGAGCAGCCCCTCTATCTCCCAGTTGATGTTCTGTAGTTGTACTCTCACTGCTATCAACCAAGGCTGCATCAACTACGGTTGGTGTGACGCCTAGCAAGTATGTCTGAAGGGGGCCCCAGATATCTTTAGGTCTGCACTTCATCGGTTGTGTCTCCTCATATAATGCACATTGTTCTTGACAGTGCGTAAGATCACCAAGCAATTCTTTGAATTTGGGTGCTCTGCCTCGTCCCCATCGGCATGCTACTCTACGCTTAGCAAGTAATAGCGCAATGTCTTCCGAAGCTGTTTGGGTATCAACATGGTGTATCCTAAGAGCATAATGAGCGGATCTCTATCAAATGAGTGCCCTGTCATCGCTTGCAATGCCTCATGTACAGCCTTCCAATATTCCCACACTCCAGGGCATTCCCACGCTAAATGTAAAAAACCTGCCCTTTCTGCACCTAACATCTTCTGACAACCGAAAGCAGAACTTCAGTGCTGGCGTGTAATATAAGCGCTGTAGGAACTTGTAATGTATTATCATAAGTCTACAGCTAGCCGAGATGTTAGCCGTCATGGAGCAATATCCCCATTGCATCTCTGATATTTCATCTCCCAAGTCCTCGCTCCAGCGTAAGCGCGCAGTGCTGTCCGCCACCGGACTCTGTGCCCTAACGCTTCTGTACATGATCGACACCAAGTGTCCGCCATTTTGTGAGGTAAGCATGCCATGTAGCGGGGCAGTGATTACTGGTTCTGCCGGATAGTTCGCTAATACCTTTTTCAAACCTTGTATCAGCCTAATATGATAGAATACTTCAAGGGGGTGGGCTGAGCCTCCTGTAACAATTGCTCCTTATTACGGAGTTGCCCTTTCAAAAACAGGGCGCCCCATGTAGTGATTCCAAATCGCCTGCACAGTCTCTGAAATCCCAATTCCTGCAATAGTGGCATCTGCGGATGGTATGTCAGCGGTATCTGTGGAGAGTATAGCAACTGGATTTGCAATTTACGCACTATACGTCTCCAGGCATCAATGGTGCATGCCACTGTGGTATATTGTGTCTAAATCCTCCTCGCGTCCATGTAAGACCAGCCAGTGGAAGCGGGTGAGCCACGCAGTCCTCCGCCGCCAGTTGTGGCATGAAGGGTGTGGAGGCAATCCAATGATACGCGTAATGCGCTTGCGCGCACATATAGTAGACTTCAAAATCGGGCACATCAAACCCTCCCTTGTCGTATGGTAGCGTCACAGTCCCCCAGTTCAGGTGTGCTTGTTTACCCCCCAGAACAGCCGCAACAATTCCGACCGCAGTGTTTTAACCCCTTCAATGCTGATGACGAGCTCAGCTCGTCATCAGCCACGGGGGCGTGTGCGGATGACGAGCTGAGCTCGTCACGTAACGCGGCTTTTAGAAAAAAGCAGCGTAGCGCGAAAATAACCGCCGCAGCGATGCGGTTAAAGAAAAACGCTCCAGGGTAATAGGGTATATTGAGGAACAGATAAAGAAAGTGAGGAAAGACGACCATCCTAATTAGTGACGCTCTACCCGCCATGGAAAGTGGTAGGGATATCCAACGTGTTACACTATCCGCCAATTTGGTGACTGCTGTGCCATAGTTTAGTCGGAGTGTCTCTTCTCTATCCGTAGAGATTTGTATTCCTAAGTAGCAAAGATCCGAGCTGCACCACTCTAGGGGGAAATCCAGCTGGAATCGTCTCATTGCGGTAGTGAGCGGGTAGAATTGCGACTTCTTCCAATTGATCTGTATGCCTAATAACCCTCTGAACACAAGAAATTCTCGTAGCAGTGGATTAAGATTAGTCTGAGGGTCGCGTACATACGGAGTCACATTGTCTGCATATATAGACACCCCTGTCTGTCGCTGAAAGCACTGAATTGCACTATTTTTATGCAATTGTCGTATCCTACAAGCCAGGGGCTCTATTACAATTGCAAATAGCAGGGGCGAGAGCGGACACCCCTGCTGGGTACCTCTTGTGATCAATATGGATGTAGATAGGCACCCATTGACCAGTATCCTGGTGGTGGGTTGAGTGTAAAGCAATTCTGCCCATGAGATAAACATGCGGGGGAATCACATTCAACATAGGATCTTAAATAAAAATTGCCATTTGACCGAATCGAACGCTTTCGTGGCGTCCAAAAACACTGCAGCTCTGGCGTTATTGTACGGATCAGTGAAAAAAGCGTGCGCAAATTGTGACTTGTGGACCTTCCCGGATCAAACCCCGATTGGTCAGGGAGCACTCTTCGTGTCATGAGGAGCGAGAGCCGTGTGGCCAGCACCTTCGCCAAAATGTTAGCGTCGCAATTTTTGAGGGACAGCGAGCGATATGAGTCACACTCTGTGGGGTTTTTCCCGGGTTTTAATAGAGAAGTAATAACTACTTCTCGCATCAAGAGGGGCAGTATTCCTACCTCCAGCGACTCTTCGAAGACTTCCTTTAGTACTGGGGCCATTAAGTCAATATATTGTTTGTAGAATTCGGCAGTAGTCCATCACTACCAGCCGCCTTGCCATTCTACAATGACATAATTGCCTCCCTTATCTCGTCGAGTTCTAGAGGCCCCCAAGGAATTTCCTGTGTACGTCACTTAGCCAGCATAGCGCCACATGCGTCAGCCCCTGCACCTGCTTGCCCCTGTGCTGCATATAGTGTTTCGTAATGTGCCCGAAGTACCTGCAAAATCCCCTTTGTGTCTTGGTGGAACTCACCAGCCTGTCCTTGGATCTCTAGTATGTTATTACCAAACTTCAGATGTCTTATAAGTTCTGCCAGTGCTCACCCGGTCTTTCTCCTTCGCAGTAGCGGCGGGCCACCCAGTGTTTTCCTCGAAATGTAACCTCTCTCGCCGCCTCCTCTTCAAACTCAGATAACTTTACTCTAAACTCCTTATGTGGCCTTCCATCGCCATTACGAAGCATATGAGCCTCTAATGCTTTCAATTCCTGTTCCAGCCTGCGCAGGGAGCTCCTAATGTCACGCAATCCCCCAAAGCTCTTGGAGATGCAAACTATGACCTTGAACGCCTCCCATATTATCTCCACACTCTCCACCGTGCCTTTGTTACGGGGGAAGAATGCAGCGATTTCTACGCCCAATTCAGTTCTAAAGACGTCATCTAATAGTGCAGTAGGCTGCAGCCTCCACAGGGGCTTAGCACCATCATACCCCGGGAGACGCAGTTGTACCTTCACAGGGCAGTGGTCAGAGTATGTCCTAGCGAGTGTAATGCTTTACCCATATCTGTGTCTGTACTGAGCCCCCTAGATAGCAGGCAGTAATCGAGCCGGGCCCAGGTGTTAGTGTGGGGTGTGAAGTGTGTTCCCTCCCTCCTACAAGGGTGCAAATAGCGCCAACTATCTATCAAGCCCCCCTCCTCTATTATTCCCTGCAATGTATCTCTAGATTGTTTGTGATACAGTCCGCAGCCATCTGTTCTGTCCAATGATGGTGTCATGGCCACATTAAAATCCCTGCCCCATATTATGTGCATGGATCCTATATTAATAATCTTTCCCCACAGGGTTGTAAAAAACTCCGGTGTGTCAACATTTGGTGCATAACAGTTAGCAATTGTGACCGTGCTGTGCCAATCCTGCCCCATACTATCACATATCTGACTTCTGCATCGCTCAGTGCCCCTATTTGTGTAAAGCGTATCGATCTTTTAATCAAAATAACAGTTCCCCTGGCACAAGAGGAATAGGAGGAAAACATTGTAACTGACGCCCATCTGTTGGCAAATGTGGGGGGCTGCCGAGGTGAGAGATGAGTCTCCTGTAACAACGCAATGTGCACCTGTTGCCGATCTAGATAAGCCAATACATTCCTGCCCTTCCGGGTGTCATTAAGACCTCTTATATTCCAGGATAATATCGTAAGATGAAGGACCCCTGAGTCATCAGCCATCCGCGAGCCTAACATTCGGAAACATCGTTACCAAGGATTCTGTCCCTGTCATGCCAGTTTAGTTCCATCTACACCTGCGAGTTCGGCCTTGTGTCTTGAACTGTGTCTCACGATAACAACCCCTCCCCCCAACACCCTCCTTCCCTTTCTCCCCAACTCCCGTCTCCCCGTATCACCAATCAGCAGTACAATGAACCAATGCGAACAATTCCCTCTCCCTCCTCCCCCCTTCCACTGAAGCAGCCCAAACATGCCAGAAGGAACCACCCACCCCCTACCCACCTGTCCTCTCTCAAGGTCAGATATTCCCCAACAAACAACAATTTCCATGTTAGGGGTACACCCGTTTAGGGAACGCAAGAGGTGTGCACAGCCACTCCTCCCCCCAAGCTGTTAATCCTATACCGCCCTTGGAATCGGCTGAGGAGGGATAGTGGACCCTGGAATACGTTACCATCAGAGTGAACTCACGAGACCCATCTTTGGAATTGTAGCATATCCTTAGTCCTCAGTTCCCCTCAGAACCTATGAGGATAGTGTATCAGCAGTGCGTCAAGAATATAAACATAGAGTCTTATACAGCAACTCAATCCTCCTATTCGACATCCGTCGAACCATCTCTGCAGGCTGCATCTCGACCATGTCCTCCTCTCTGTGCTTTCCTGACAGATTCTAGGTAGTCCTCCTCTTTTTGGGGATTCGTAAAGAAACGTTGTGTTCCCTGGTGCGTAATCCGGAGCTTTGCTGGATAGAGCAATGCGTAGTCTATCTGCGCAGTACGCAACTTCTTTTTAGCCTCTAGGAATTTACGTCTCTCCTCCTGTACTAGTTGAGTGAAGTCCGGGTAGATCGAAAAGTTCACACAATTGTACGACAATGTCTGCTTGGTGCGGGCTGCTCTCAAAGCCACATCGCGATCACGATAGTTCAACAGGCGCGCAATAATGGGTCGCGGTGGTGCGCCAGGCTTAGGTACAGGCCCCAAAGATCTGTGCGCTCTTTCCACAATGAACTTCACAAAGAATGAGTCCTCCCCTATGGCTGCTCGAAGCAGCTTTTCGACATAGAGCTCCATCCTGCCTGTATCCGTGGATTCTGGAACCCCGTGACGCGGATGTTATTGTGTCTGCTGCGGGCCTCCAAATCCTCATTTTGCGCAGCTATAACCCCAAGCAGGTTGTCCATTCGAGCCAATTGCGTCGTGTGAGTTGCCGCAGTGTCATCAGTGTTGAATATACGCTGTTCCACCATCTTTATCCTCTCCTCGTGTTGGTCCACCTTGTGGACTAAGGCATCCAACCTCGATGACATGCTGTCCATTTTGTCAACCATCGTGGCAAACCCCTGCCGCATTTCCTGCAAGATCTGATGCATGTCCGAGCCTGCAGTTGCACCGCCTGTTGTGGGTTCCGCCACCGGCGTCTTAGGCCCCTTTTTGGTAGTGTCAAATGTGAGTCGTGTTTGTCGACTCTCCTGCCTCACCATTGTGTCTCTTCTCAGTGCGCACTATGCCCTCAGTGTTCAGGTATTCAAGTCTCTTACCGGAGCTCACCTTAAATACGCCCTATATTCGTATGGTGGAATTATACGTGTCACACTTATGAGCAGGCCGTTATTTCTCACCCTAGAGGCTTAGCGGATCGCTGCCGTAGCTCAAACCAGCTATTTCCACTGCGCAGTGTTCATTGCTCGGGGGGCATCTAGTGCGATTAGAACGCCCTAGCACGGTGACACAGTCCACCACCCATATGCACAATCCACCTCCACGGAATCAATTCCCCAGACAGGCGGTCAGTGCCCCTCCGACTGGGCCCACCATATGAGCTCGTTTTGTGGCGGTATTACCGTCTTCAGGCCTGCGCATCGACCAAGCAGGCCCGTCCTTTCCACCAGCCAAGCAAGTATGCACCGCAGACAGCTCCACTCGGGCACACACCCCTGAGGGCTTGACTAACTCTCCACTGCAGAGCCTCTCTTAAGGGTCCTCAACGGGGTGCGGGCAGGGCAACTAGTTCAGGTAAAGGACGCCCCTCTGGGGGTTAGCAAATCTGGATTAGTATTTCCCTTAACTGGACGATTGCTACACCCACTTGCCTGACAAGGGACATTTTACACTTGACTGTCAGAGGTACACCTAATGGAACAGCCTTGGAATTATTTAACATCTATGCAAGAGGCTCTCCAGGTGCCCAGATATCATCGACCATAACATCTTTGGAAAGCATGTTTTCTTTCATCTCGCCACTCTCTAACATTATAGTAGCTGGGAACTTCAATGTTACATTTGAACCTCTGAGTGTGGGTGACCTTCTGGGAACTGCCGAAGAGGATGCAAAATGGGCTATCCCGCCCCTCAGTTTAGATCCAATTAAGAAGTGGTCCCAGAGAGCTATTCAAATTAATGCCCTCACTCTGGAATATGGCCTAAGAGCTGCGAATGGGAGAACACGCTATGATTCAAGTGGAGCTAACACTTTTAATAGGATAAGCTCCCCGTCCAGAATAGACTATATTCTTATTGATGTTCGACTCTGGGGGGACTTGGAAGATATGGCAGTCATGCCCTCTATAGACAGTGACCATAACCCTCTCTGCCTACAAGTGAATAATATTTGGCGACCCTCTGGGCCAAAGGCACGTAATCGTCCCTTAATGATAACCAGAGAGGTAATCCCCTCCAACTGTAATCGACGCCTCAAATGGCACAAAGTCTCCCAGCAAGAAGACAAACTGCAAAGTATTAGGGAGGTTGTTGAATCTAAGAATAGGGAACTAATGGTGCTACATAGTGATATGGGGAAGCAATTTAATTTTAATTATTTTTATCAAGAGTCAATTAATAAGCTAAGTTCTTTTTTTATCGTACAAGGGAAAATCGTCTCCAAAGCATGATCGAGCAAGGCCCAATAACCCATGGTATTCTCTGAGCTGTAGGGAAAACAGGGCGGCACTATCTCTTGCCGTCAGAAAGAAGGACTTACCAGCAATTAAAATAGCAAGGAAAGATTACTCCAAGGCTTTGGTGGAAGCAAAATGCAATTGGGACGAGGCCCATTGGCAGGAACTTAAGCAGGCCTTGATCCAGAGGGACGCAACACTATTCTGGGATTTAATTAACAAAGGAATAGGAAAGGTTCCGACCAAATGCCTAACCATATTAAATGCCAGCAATGGCAAGAACACTTCTCCAATCTTTACTCAGGAGAAGAATGTCCTGCGTCCCCAAGCATTGAGACCTCCCCAATTAGCACAGGTGCCTCTGAGTTACTAGACAGTTTTGAGCTCCAAGAGGTGGAGCTAGCAATAAATAGCATCGCTCCGGGAAAGGCAGCGGACCCTGACAGTCTTCCAGGGGACCTGCTCCAATACGATCCTAAGCCTTGGGCCCAATTTATTTTACTTATAATGAATCTGATAGCAAGGGGATTTCCCGTTCCAGACTCCAGGAAAGGTGCGGAGGTCGTCCCAATATTTAAGAAAGAAAATGGGGAGGACCCTGACAACTACAGACCGATTAGTTTAATCGACGTGATTCAGAAGATGGTTGGCAGGGTGCTCCTTATGAGGATTAGAACGTGGATGGAGGATGGAAAAATCCTGTCCCATTATCAAGCGGGGTTTAGGCAGAAGGTGGGAACAATGGACCAGGTGTTCAGATTCCTCATGATCTACTGGAAAATCGTGACCATAGGGAAAGGCAGACTATACCTGACCTTCATAGATCTTAAGACTGCATTCGATCAGGTGCCCTGGAAGAAGCTTTGGCAGGTCTTACAACAACCGGGTATGTCCCCCCAGATTCTTGACTTCTTAAAAGGTCTGCATAATGACAACTATGCTAAAATTAGGTGGTGATCCCAAGGTCAGTTGACAGAGAGGTTCGTGGTGAACAGGGGGGTGCGCCAGGGATGCTTGTTGGCCCCACCCTGTTTTCATTATTCATCAATGGGGTGGTGGACCGCTGTAATGGCTGGATTTTCTGTTTAGATGGGATCAGCCCCCAGGGGCCCCTGTGACCCAGCCAAAACGTACTCAACCTCCCTTCTTAGATCGTATTCACAATAAGTAGATATACAGATAAATATACAAGTTGCACCTAAGAATGGGGAATGACTATATACATATACAGACTTTCTACAATATCTTATTCACATCAGTTGGCCTCGCGGTCACCCCGACCCAGACCGTTCTACCCTAGGGCAGATCTGACACACAATCTGGTGCGTCTACACACGGGCCTGCAGAACCCAATGCTCCCTTTTCCAAACCGTTCGCGATCCTGCGAAACCTACACACTAGTTCAACCACCTAGTGCCCTCACTAGCTCAAGCCACAATCCTGTGGGTATAAACACTGGTTTGACCCCCCCAGTGCTCTCATTAACGCCGCGTGTCAAACGACGACCACATTCCTATGAACACCTATACATATATATATATATATTGGGATATTATCTCCGCGGTCTACTCGGAATGAAACTACAATAATAACTTTGGATATGGGTCCAGATTGTATAGTGTACTCGCTGCTTTTGGCATCAGAGGTTCACTCACTCCCTATTTGTGTGATCACCACTTACCTGATTGGGATTACTCGTCCATTCATGCGCCTAGCTTTCACCTAGGAGTATCGTTTACCAAGATTGAACATAAGCACCAGGCACACGGTAATTCTATATGAATTAGGGCATTTATTAACCATAAACGTAAATCACATTACTATGCAGCATTACATTTACACAAGAAATAAAAGAGAAAGATTAGGGTGCACGCACTATAAGGATTGGTCGGACTTCACCTGGTTAATGGGAAATCGGGACTCGGCAGTCATCTAGGCTCCTGTCTCGTCTCTGGGTCCTGGCTCGCCTTGCAGTCACCCTCAGCCGTCACAAGTACACGTCTGCACCGCTAGGCTCAACCTCGTCTGCTCTCCCTCAGGACCTTGGAACCTTGCTGTTTATTAACTACCGTCTCTCTCTCTCTGTATTTAGTGCGCTCCGCGCCACTTCTCGTTCAGTCTATCTCAGAGAGTTTCGGTCTTAAATCTTTCTCCGACTTCAAAGATGGCGACTCGTCCACCATGAAAGTGAATAATGGCAGAGATGCTAACGGCTAGATGCCGCCTACGGACTGACTCACTGAAAAACTAACACCTTCGCTAATATCAAAGCCCGTTCCTTCATGGAAATTCACGGCCAGTAACCTGCCGCCCACCAAATTCTTGTACCTCCCCGTACCAAGGACACTTTCCCAGCCGGCCGGCCTGAAGTTGTGTCTTCGGAGTGGAGAAAAATACATTCCTTCGATAAGGGTCAGCCTGAACCGGTTCTCTCCAAGCGAACAACAGCTTAAAACTAAAACATCACACTTGACCTAGAAAGCCTTCTCGAGCTACCAGGCAGAAAGCAAAATGGAGTCTGTCTCGCTTAAGGCCTACGGAGCCCATAATATGCATAGCTCCATGAGAAACAGATCGGCATGTTAGCAAATGAGTAAATCATGACTAATACTTATATATCTAACCCCTCACCTAAATTCATAAGCCTTACTCTAAGGGAAATGGCACGAAAATGCCTTTATATATGTATGACAGGATCCCTGTCTATCGGCCTAATCCCTATGCTATGGGGGTGATAGGCTGGAGTCACTCTCCATCATTCTCCTTCTCCAGAGAGCTAGCAAAAAGACAGCCATAACATTACACCCCTTGACTTCAGTCTATCATCCACAAACTAAATGGAACTAACGTCAGTAGACGAATAATATGAAACAAAACTAACTGATCTACGACTCTTTGTAAGTCTAAAAAATTGTAGCAGGGAAGGGATACACTGAATGAAGCAGCAAATTGCTATAAGGACGCAGACAATAATAATAACCCCTCCCAAAATTTGTCGTAAAAAATGCATGTCAGGGAGCCAATTAAAAAGCCAGTCAAAGAAACCCTGATCTATGTGTTCCCTAATTTCTGCCGTCAAGTCGTGGAGTTTATTAATATGGGACTGGATATCTTTAGAATGGTCAGACAAATTAAAACAGCATAGACCTTCAAATTCAGAGCATTCATGCCCGTGTTTTAACAGCAAGTAATCGATGGCCGCACGATTTTGCAAAATAGCTCTACGTTCACCTTGGGAATCTAACAATAAATCTGACAAAACAGTAGAAGTCTGGTTGATCGACTTGACCATCCAGCAGGCCATCTTGCCTATTGTTTTAGCATTATAAACGGCTAATGCAGGAACACCAATAATAGAAAAAGCTAAACCAAGATATTCTGATCTGGAGAAAAGATGAACAGAGGAATCACAGTCTTCATGTAAGGACATTGAGTCACGAACAATACGGGAATGTGAAGGAGGATGTGAAGAAAACAATAGCAAACTTAATCTAGTGATGGCACACGGGCCACCAGAAATATTCGCAGAAATATAGGGCCAAGATGAATTCCCGCATGAAAAGAGCCATCCAGCTGGTAACAACATTGAACGATAATGGCTAGTGGCTACAACTAAACTTTTACAGGTCATATTGTTATTCACTGAAAGACATGAATTAGGCAGTCTCTTTGAACACAGTAAACGTTGATGGAATGAAAAAGTAGTAGCTGCTTGAAGTTTCAATCGTATACACTCAGAAATGGCCTTAGGATTGCAGGTCATAATAAAACAAAGATCACCAGGGGTAATATTAAAAGTAATAATTCTGGAATTAATAGGGACATCCGGGTCTGGAAGAAGAGTACATGAGGGACAAAATTCATGGGCCGCGAAATCGCCCAGAATAACATTAGGTCGGGCATTGGATACATTAAATACATAATGTAGAGTTTCAATAGATGCAGGGACAGCAACCAAACAGGTAGCTAAAAGGTCAGTGACGGACTTCATGGGGGTAAGGCAAAAATGCGGAGAGTTCGTCACTCGCTTCGCGAGTGTAACCCAAAAATTTGAAGAGGCGCGCCACGCGGACCGCGCGGCTCTTATTGTCCCATCACTCGGCGTCGGTGGATCCTCTCCTCTCCCGGCGTAGCAAGCCAAAAGGAGTCCAACGCCGACACATCCTGCAGCCGCAGTCCAAAGAATGATCTGAAATAATAGAAACACAGGCCTTAATCATTCTCGTAAGTAACATTTATCAGCCGGGACAGCTTCCCAGCCATCTTTCCCTGGCTTCATCACCAAAACGGTGTTGTCATGACCGGTCGCAATAATATCAGCCTGTTCAGGAGGATTTTTAGGCGATTGCACCCATATTTTAGCTCCAGGAAGATCAGACGATCCGAAGCCTTTTTGTCCTCGCACAGTTAGCAACGTTGGGGCAGAGCCTTTCTTGATCTCACCACTGAATACCGGCATAATCAGTAATTGAGCAACACGGTCAGACTTTTTGATCAACAAATCAGTCTCACTGCTATTAAGCAAGAGAACCTTAATCTCTCCCTGATAATCACTGTCGATCACACCACCAAGGACTTGAACACCTTTCAGGGCCAGGCCAGATCTAGGGGCAATTAATCCAAAACTACCGGCAGGTATAGAGACACCAATGCCAGTTTCAACAATTATTCGATCTTTTCCTGGGAAGTGTACATCATGTAAAGCATGCAGGTCGAGACCTGCGGAACCTGGGGTTGCTCTACATGGAGCCAAAGCACCGGGGGTAATTTCCCAATAAGTGACAGTACTTCCAACAGAATTAGGTTTCGCATCAACACGTGGAGGAAACAAACGCATCAAAGGAGATTCAGCATGCAACAAAGGACGGTTATTCAAAATTAACAAAGCTTGAAGTAAAACATCTCTCCATCGGCTGTAACGGTCATCAGTCAACTTGCGCAACTGTTCTTTCAACAAGCCATTCATTCTCTCAATCAGTCCTGAAGCTTGTGGGTAATATGGAATGTGAAACACCCAGTCGATATTGTTTTCCATACAGAATTCCTGCACCAATCTTCCACGAAAGTGGGATGCATTGTCTGATTGAATTTGGAATGGGACACCATAATATAGGATAATCAGCTCCAGGGTTTTAATCGTATTCACTTGGGTAGCATTCTTGCAAGGGAAAGCGACCAAAAGGCCACTATAAGTATCAACTACTGTACAAATGTATTGACAGTTTCCGCTCATAGGGAGCGGACCAATATAATCAATCTGCCAAATTTGGGCGGGCAATGTACCTCGATGTAAGTGGCCTCGAACAATTTGAGGCACCTCTTTCTTTCTAGAATGCTGGCAAATGGGACAATGTAGAATGGCATCTTTAATTAAAGAAAAGGGAATATAAATTCCTCTATCAGCAGCCCACCTGTTAGTGGCTTTCTCTCCAAAATGTCCTGCTTTCTGATGGGCCCATTTCGCCAATCCCGCCAAATTAGAATCTTGCATGTCAACCACTGCCTCAGAAATTTTAGACTGTTCATCTGCAATGTTATGGAAAAATTTGTCAAGGGAATCGATTGGAGTATGAGCATCCACGTGAAAGATTGTTACAGTACTGTGCGGAAGCAGTTCCCAAATTTCTTGCCACAAGTCTTTACCCCATAATTCCTTGGAGTGCAATTCCCAATTGTGCGAGTGCCATGTAGGCAATCACACCGCTAGTCCATTTGCAGTGGACCAAGAATCAGTAAAAATATGACATGTGCCTGGTAACTCCTGTTTCAAAACTTGGTAAACTGCATAGAGTTCAGCATACTGACTACTCTTACCGTCTCCAGTTGTGCTCAATAATTTCTGTGTAATCGGATTATAGGAGACAGCTTTCCAATGTCTTTTGTCACCAATGAACTTCGCAGAACCATCCGTAAACCACACATGTTTTCTATCCTCCGCGGACAGATCATTAAATGATTTACCCCACTTCACGGGAGACTCCTGCACTATGGGAACCAAACACTCACTTTCAGCCTCGTTGGAGGGCGCCTGCGCCACTCGCTCATGTAAAACCGCCACACCTTTCGGACCCACACGTGCCCTGTCCTGAATGTACCATTTCCATTTAATCACACTAGCCTCCTGAGCATGTCCAATTCGATGGGACTTCGGTGAACTCAAAACCCACTGCATGATGGGAATTTCAGGCCTCAAAATCACAGCATGGCCTAAAGTCAATTGCTCGGTATCCACCAGAGCCCAATAACAAGCAAGCAACTGTTTTTCAAAAGGTGAGTAACGCTCACCAGCCTCTGGCAACTTTTTGGTCCAAAAACCTAATGGCACTTTTTGTCTGCCCTGCTTTTGCCACAAACTCCAATTGGCATACAGACCTTCCACGGACACATTCAAATCCACATCACCATCACTCACGGGCCACAAATCCAAAGCATACTGAATAGCTTCTGTAGCCAAATTAAAAGCAGTCTGTTGAGATTCGCCCCATTCAAACGCATTCTTTTTACGAGTGACTCGATACAAAGGAGCCAAAATCTGACTCAAATGGGGAATATGCTGACGCCAAAATCCAAACAATCCAATAAAGCATTGAGCTTCTTTCCTGTTTCTGGGAACAGCAAAATCAAGTATTTTTCGTTTAACCTGTGGAATCACCTCTCTGTGACCCTCATGCCAATTAATTCCTAGAAATCTTACAGCTTGGGAAGGAGTTTGTAATTTGTCAGGATTAATTTCCCAACCTTTCGCTCGCAGACAATCAATAATTTGATCTAAATGGGACTGTACCTGGTCTTGTGTTTCACCTTGAATCAAGATGTCATCAATATAATGACAAATCTGAACTTGTGGAATCGTGGGCACTTCAGACAAATGTTCCGCCACCAGCCGGTGACAGATCGTAGGACTATGTACATAGCCTTGAGGAAGACTCCGGAACGTCATTTGACGTCCATTCCATGTAAAACTGAATTGCTCCTGGCATTCGGGGGCAATCGGAATTGAAAAGAATGCATTAGCAATATCAATCGAAGCATACCACGTACCTGGATGCTTTTGAATTCTCTCAATCAGTGTAACAATGTCAGGCACTGCAACAGTCAATTTAGGTGTATGTTTATTCAATTCTCGATAATCAACAGTCATGCGCCAAGAGTTGTCACTTTTGCGCACGGGCCAAACAGGATTATTCCAAGCAGATGTGACCGGAGTAATGACTCCCGCGTCAACCAAATCCTGAATCGTAGCTGTAATTTCTTCATGACCACCCGGGATGCGATATTGTTTCTGAGAAATCACTTTTGTCGCTAAAGGGATCTTAATAGGTGGCATGCGTAAACGGCCAACCCGTACGGGTCTGGTCGAAATGTACTGTCTAGTACCAAATTGATAGTAACCATCATCCAAATGCAAAGCCATACCTTTCAAAATGTCAATTCCAATAATGTATTCCAAAAGTGGCACAACCAACACAGAGTATTCTCTACGAGGAATCCTACCAATTTTAATCTCAAGTGCAGTTTGAACTGCGGGTGTTTCTTTACCACCCAGACCGGTAATTGTGAAAGATTGTCCATGAAATTTTCTCGACTTACCATGAATTAAAGTGGCCTCCGCTCCAGTATCAACTAACGCTCGGGCCCTTTGGATATTACGATGTTTCCAAAAAATCTCAATATCTACATAGGGTCTGTAATCTCTGTGGGCCCACCTGCGTACCGGAGCTTGACCTATTTCCTAGTCATTTTTCCTGCGTTCCGTCAACCAAGACAGATCAGGGTAAATGTTTTCAGCTTTCTTGGGTATCAAAATTTCTTGTTCATATCCGTCTCCAGTACGAAACGGATTAGTATCGGGTTCAAAAAGTTGTGAATTACGGTCAGAGAGTCTGTTACGATCCTCCCTCCTTCGTACGTCAGGGGAATAACTCCTTGCATCTCTACGTCCGCTAGGGCCACGATCATCTCCACCCTTCTCACGATCATCCTCTCTCCCCCTCCCCTCATTACGACGGGGGGAACCACCACGTTCATAGCGCCGATCATCACGGCGATCAGAATTCACACGTCGCCTCTCATCACCGCTGTCATCCGAACCACGATCATACTCATTCTTTCGCAAACGACGGGCACCTTCCTTTCGATCCAAACCACGCTTACGAAACATATCCCATAGGACATTATTAGGTTCACCATCAATCTCTTCCCTTTTGACACCATCCGCAAGGAGAGCAAAAAACATGTCACGTCTAGAGAACTTATAGTCCCCACCAGTACGACCCTCAGGTCGGGATTGTCTTTCAGGTTTAAACCATTCACCTAGCTCACCAAGCTGACGAACAGACTCAAGCACAGCAGACAAAGGATTGCCAGTTTGGTTAATCAATAAAGTCATCATGACCTGCTTGTAAGCAACAGGAGAAGAACGGATAATGCGATTACGCACAGAAGATGTTAAAAGACCATCCAATAATCTGTCAGCAGTACTAAGGAAGATACAGGTTTTCATGACTTCTTCCTTTAAACGTTGCGACGCATCGCGCAGAGTATACCACGGCTTTTCATCAGAGGGCCAATCAGACTCAGTTGGATATTTATGATTACAGCCATCAGACGCGAGCTGGAGCAAAGAAGTTTGAACATTACCATTAAAATTCCGAAAATGGTCCTGAATAGTAGAATCAGAACTCAAAGAGCAAAATCGTAAGCAATCAACGGCATCGAGCATAATACCGGAAGCGCCAAGCTCATAAAGGCGCACCATCCAGGTAAGCAAGGTCTCACCAGGTCGTTGTTTAAATCGTTGCAGGATGTCACTGATCTCCTGCTGAGTAAAATCTTCAATACAGTCAAGAGCGATACCACCCGGATTACCAGGGGCTTGTTGTAATTTCCGTCGAAAAATCGGGTGAGCAGAAACTGCGGGAAGAGCTTCCGAGGAAGCCCGCATCTCAGATTTAACAGCACAATCAGGGCAAGCTACGTCGTCCGCACGGGAAGAACGAGCACGGTCACAATCGGGAGTTGAATCAATGCACGAAGCAGATTTACAATCACGTCCGGAGCGAGAAGACTCGCGCTTGTCACCCTCCTCTGCCGAGGAGTCAGAAGTATGAGAATCCCAGATATTACCGTCCCACTCATCGGGGTTCCAATCCATTCCAGCTTTTGCTACAACCATACGCACTTTGCGTGAAGACACACGTCCACGACGATGTTTATACTTATATCGTGCAATACGGACCGCAGCCCTTTCGGCAATGGTCTGATATGTTTCAAGTTTATCGGCAAGCAATTTATTTTGACAACGCAACAAAGTGTGCGCATTTTGCAACTCGACACACTGTCCTTCCGAATCTTTAAACTGTTTCTGTAGTCGCACAAACCTCTCATGCATTATTCTGTATGCATTAAGAATAATCCACCCTCTGCGTCCTAAAATAGGAAGCTCATCACCCTTCACTACTGGCGCTTTCTGTAGGCACGAAATCACATCAGCAGGCTCCGCCTGCTCCAAGAATGAAGACCAATTTTCACTCAAACCAGTAGAATCAGCCCACTCACGGGCCAAAGCCTCGTAAGGCGTAGACTCCCAGCCGGGAATCTGAATCGGTAATTTGAAAACCGACGATGATTTTTTCACAAACATAATGATACACAAAAAATATATACACAATTATAAACAAAATTTTATACGTACAAGCCGAGCGCAAACCAACGAGATGAAAACAACACAATGCACACAGGCTTCGTAAACAGTTCATGACGCCAGATGTAATGGCTGGATTTTCTGTTTAGATGGGATCAGCCCCCAGGGGCCCCTGTGACCCAGCCAAAACGTACTCAACCTCCCTTCTTAGATCGTATTCACAATAAGTAGATATACAGATAAATATACAAGTTGCACCTAAGAATGGGGAATGACTATATACATATACAGACTTTCTACAATATCTTATTCACATCAGTTGGCCTCGCGGTCACCCCGACCCAGACCGTTCTACCCTAGGGCAGATCTGACACACAATCTGGTGCGTCTACACACGGGCCTGCAGAACCCAATGCTCCCTTTTCCAAACCGTTCGCGATCCTGCGAAACCTACACACTAGTTCAACCACCTAGTGCCCTCACTAGCTCAAGCCACAATCCTGTGGGTATAAACACTGGTTTGACCCCCCCAGTGCTCTCATTAACGCCGCGTGTCAAACGACGACCACATTCCTATGAACACCTATACATATATATATATATATTGGGATATTATCTCCGCGGTCTACTCGGAATGAAACTACAATAATAACTTTGGATATGGGTCCAGATTGTATAGTGTACTCGCTGCTTTTGGCATCAGAGGTTCACTCACTCCCTATTTGTGTGATCACCACTTACCTGATTGGGATTACTCGTCCATTCATGCGCCTAGCTTTCACCTAGGAGTATCGTTTACCAAGATTGAACATAAGCACCAGGCACACGGTAATTCTATATGAATTAGGGCATTTATTAACCATAAACGTAAATCACATTACTATGCAGCATTACATTTACACAAGAAATAAAAGAGAAAGATTAGGGTGCACGCACTATAAGGATTGGTCGGACTTCACCTGGTTAATGGGAAATCGGGACTCGGCAGTCATCTAGGCTCCTGTCTCGTCTCTGGGTCCTGGCTCGCCTTGCAGTCACCCTCAGCCGTCACAAGTACACGTCTGCACCGCTAGGCTCAACCTCGTCTGCTCTCCCTCAGGACCTTGGAACCTTGCTGTTTATTAACTACCGTCTCTCTCTCTCTGTATTTAGTGCGCTCCGCGCCACTTCTCGTTCAGTCTATCTCAGAGAGTTTCGGTCTTAAATCTTTCTCCGACTTCAAAGATGGCGACTCGTCCACCATGAAAGTGAATAATGGCAGAGATGCTAACGGCTAGATGCCGCCTACGGACTGACTCACTGAAAAACTAACACCTTCGCTAATATCAAAGCCCGTTCCTTCATGGAAATTCACGGCCAGTAACCTGCCGCCCACCAAATTCTTGTACCTCCCCGTACCAAGGACACTTTCCCAGCCGGCCGGCCTGAAGTTGTGTCTTCGGAGTGGAGAAAAATACATTCCTTCGATAAGGGTCAGCCTGAACCGGTTCTCTCCAAGCGAACAACAGCTTAAAACTAAAACATCACACTTGACCTAGAAAGCCTTCTCGAGCTACCAGGCAGAAAGCAAAATGGAGTCTGTCTTGCTTAAGGCCTACGGAGCCCATAATATGCATAGCTCCATGAGAAACAGATCGGCATGTTAGCAAATGAGTAAATCATGACTAATACTTATATATCTAACCCCTCACCTAAATTCATAAGCCTTACTCTAAGGGAAATGGCACGAAAATGCCTTTATATATGTATGACAGGATCCCTGTCTATCGGCCTAATCCCTATGCTATGGGGGTGATAGGCTGGAGTCACTCTCCATCATTCTCCTTCTCCAGAGAGCTAGCAAAAAGACAGCCATAACAACCGCCTCAATGAGGAACCAACTGACACTCCCACCTTGGTGGGGGAGAAGACACCAACCCCCCTGTTCGCCGACGATACCCTCCTGATCTCCAAGTCACTGGGTGGCCTCCAAAAGCTCTTAAATAGATTTAGCTCCTTTTGTAATTCTTAGGGGCTGATAATAAACACAAGTAAAACTAAATTAATGAATATCAACCCTTCAAAACAGTTTAGAAATGGCATTACTCTGAACGATGCCCCCTTGGATATAGTTGAGTCTTTTGACTACTTGGGAATACGGGTTTCTAAAAATATGAAATGTAGTTCCCATCTAACCAAGATGCTCTTAAACCACAAGTGGGTGTCTGGGGCCATTGTCAGAGAACAACATCTGTCTGCGAGTAGGCCAGTTGTCTATGACGGCAAAGCACTACCTTCTGCCCTATATGGGGCCGAACTCTGGGGCTTCGAGAAGACTAGTGAGCTTGCCAAGTCGGAAAACATGTTTTTAAGAGATCTCATTTCCCTTCCCATTTCTACCCCTTTGAAGCCTCTATTCAATGATATGGGAAGGGGCTCTATTCAGGATATTGCACGCCTTCGCCCCTTGCTCTTCTGGGCGCGCATAAGAAGGACAGCTGAGCTGTCCAACTATGCTGCTGCCCTTGACGAACTGGTGTCAGCCGACACAAGGAGCAGAATCAAATGGATAGTAGACCTTAGGCAGCTTCTAATCGATATTGGATTCAGAGAGTCTTGGGCTAGTAAGACCCCACCACCCAAGCAGGATCTAAAGCGTGCCTAGTGGGACTGGGTGCAGACGCTTGAGCTATCTAATTCAAAATCTGGGAAACTTACAGAGGCGTTCTTTGAACATAAAAACATCTGCAAACTAGAACCCTACCTCGATTTTATACAGGTCCCCGGGGACAGGGTCCTATATAAGAAGATGAGATTAGGGACCCTGCCGCTTAACAACGTGCCCACCCCAATGAGTCCATCGCCCATTTCTTTTTTGCATGCCCGGCCTACAGGATGGCAAGAGCAAAATGGCTCAAGCCAGTCTGTAAAATGGTAGGCCTAACGAACTATTGTGTTGCACTACGCATCCTAAAAACTGAAACTTCCTCCTTGACATTGATTTGGGAAGTAGACAAATTTTTGGGATGCGCATGGCTGATAAGGACAAAGATCCAGGCAAAAAATGTGATAAGTTCAAACACCTGAAATTTGCACGGGCGACAGATATGATAAAAGTAATGCTCTAAGAGAATAAGGTCTAGTGTAAAAATCAATATGGGTGTAATGCCATTCTATTAGCCTTGTGTAAATAGATTTCCCTTCATTTTTATTACATATTAATTTTTAACTTTGTATATTCGTGGTTTTTAATTGTTTGGAACTTAATGTATACTATGATGTTTCTTAAGTGGTCCATGTTTATACAAATTGGATTTTTGTATGTGTTCGCTTTTATGATAAAAATTTCTTGAATAAAGCTTATTACAAAAAAAAAAAATCTGCTGCTAGTCTGGTTGGTAAAGATCTTCTAAGTACGTATGTACAGAGCACTTGCACTTTTTTCGACCTTCCGGTCCTCGTGACCGATATATTATGTTTACAATTAGCATGTGCACTTTTTCAAATGTTTTTGGCTGCTAATTACTCATCTTTAGGATCACAACCACCTTACTAAATTTGTTCTGCTGCTAAATTATCATGTATTAGACGATTTTTGCCCAATTTATTAGGTTGGAATTAAGCATGGGCATCATTATAAATGTTTTCTTTTTCTTTTAGTTACTGTCATTTAGGATCTGACGCTCTTACTAAATCCTTGATTTGCTGCTAAACCATTGTGTACTTTACATTAAAAAAGGCGGGTGTATGTTATTGAATTACTTTGCACTGTTATTATGCTACTGGTTACACCGTACAGTTTAGTGAATAGATAAATTATCTTTTTATTACGTCCATGATCTAGTACTGCATAGCGAATTTTAAATTTTGGTATTTTACAATAAGTTTTATTACTGAATGTTTTAGGATAGTATTAGATTAGAAACTCGTATAAATTAGTAAGAATTCATGTATGACAATTTTATTATTTAAAGTTCACCCCTTCTCGCATTTGAAAACACCAAGATCGACTGCTACTGCTATGTTCATTCGTGCTTTTAAATGAAAATGACAACTTGAATTTACATTAGAAGGTTTTGTGGAATGACATGTGTTTTAAGATGTATTTCAGTGGAATTCTGCAGAATTCTAAAGCATAATAAATAAAAAAATTAATTCACATCACCTAATCCAACCTGTCTCCGATGGCCACCTACGTAGGCCCCCCGGGCGCACAGTCTATGATGTTGCCAGCCAGAGAGTGAGGCAGAGGCGCCAACTCCAAGGCGTATTAGCCGCTTTTACAGACCCCTGGAACATGCCTGAGTTTTTCCTGGAGGGTCAAATAGTGAGCAAACCACAGGCTTCCTTGCGCCACACCACTACCAGCTGTTGCAGGCGCCACTCAAATGAAGCGCGGGGCTCAAGGAGCTTACTTGTCTTTGTTGTGGCAGGCACCCACGGTAGTTAAAAACGGCAGGCTCCTTCCGCCCCCTGAGCATTCCTGAACCATAAGATCACCAGCCAATCATTTGGGGCCAAGCGGGCCACACAGCCGGGGCCTCGGGCACTGTGTCTTGCTGCCTCACTCGCGCCAGGTCTCTTGCTGATAACTGTTGCTGTGTGTCTCTTCCCACCTCACACTGTAGCACCACGCTGCGCAGCACGGCTCCCTCTCCCGCTGTATTTCGTCGTCTCTGGGGGCTCCCGGCCAGACACTGTTCCCCTCTCAGTGCCGCCTTCCGCCCAGTCTCCCGCAGAGATATCCACCGGCCGCAGTCACAGAGCCCAGAAGTCGGGCTCTCAACTCTAGGGCCCCCGTGGCCCTCGCGGTTCAGGCCGACGCCCCTTGCGCCAGCCGCCGAGTCGTTAGTTTTGCCCGCACCACCTCCGTACCTCCACTGGGCACCTCAGGATCACAACACTGCCGTTGCCTTAGGGCCTCGATCTTTCGCTCTGGAACACCGCCTTTACTGCTGCTTCCGAGTCTCAGAGAAAAGGTCGCAGAAGCCAACTATCCGACCTCAGAGTCAAAAATTAGCTAGCATTCGCGCCAAGAATTTTCAATTCTATTAAGGACACGGAGGCGAGGATTATGCTTCTCTTTCATTTACTGTAAACTCACAGCAGCCAATAAACATGGTACACAGACAAAATATCGATTTTTAAATATCGATATGCAAAAATATCGAAGTTTAAATATCGATATACAAAAATATCGAAGGTAAGTAATATCGACAGTCTAAATATCGATATTGGTATGATATCAGTAATATCGAAGTTGTAAATATCGATGTTAATAATATCGAAATTAATAACTTTGATGTTACTAATATCAATTTTTAAATAAATTTAGTGTATATTGTATTTATTATGTTTTATTATTTATTTTTAATGTTATTTTATTAAATATTGTCTTTTACTACTGTAGCGGGTTGTGGGTTTATAGGGGAATAGGGTGGGAAGTAATTTAATTATGTTAAATTAATTATTAATTATTAGGAATTATTAATTAATTAATTGAGAATTAATTTTAAATTATTTTTAATTAATTTATTAATTGATAAATATGTTCTGTAGCGGGTTATGGGTTTATAGGGGAATAGGTTGGGAAGTAATTTAATAATAATTAATTAATTGATATATGTTTGTACATATTTTAATTAATAATTAATTGGTAATGAATTTCTATTAATTACTTAATTAATTATTATAATTTTTTTCATATTTATAATGATTAATTAGTTGGTAATTAATTATTATTAATTATTCAATTAAATTAATTATAGTAATTTTTATATATAATTTATTGTTATTAATTAATTAATTGTGCAAAATAATATTAATTTTTAAATTAAATTAATTACAGCAAATGTGCTAATATATTTACTTTATTGTTATTGTTAATTAATAATTAATTGGTAATTAAATAATATTAATTAATTTTGGGTACAGGGGTATTTTTAGGGTTCAGGGTCAGTTTTCAGTTCATGGGTAAAGGGGTATTTTTAGGGTTCAGGGTCAGTTTTCAGTTCATGGGTAAAGGGGTATTTTTAGGGTTCAGGGTCAGTTTTCAGTTTTTGGGTAAAGGGGTATTTTTAGGGTTCAGGGTCAGTTTTCAGTTCATGGGTACAGGGGTATTTTTAGGGCTCAGGGTCAGTTTTCAGTTCATGGGTAAAGGGGTATTTTTAGGGTTCAGGGTCAGTTTTCAGTTCATGGGTAAAGGGGTATTTTTAGGGTTCAGGGTCAGTTTTCAGTTTTTGGGTAAAGGGGTATTTTTAGGGTTCAGGGTCAGTTTTCAGTTTTTGGGTAAAGGGGTATTTTTAGGGTTCATGGTCAGTTTTCAGTTTTTGGGTAAAGGGGTATTTTTAGGGTTCAGGGTCAGTTTTCAGTTTTTGGGTAAAGGGGTATTTTTAGGGTTCAGGGTCAGTTTTCAGTTCATGGGTAAAGGGGTATTTTTAGGGTTCTGGGTCAGTTTTGGGTTTTTGGGGTACAGTCGTACAGGGTAAAAATTAAATAAATTTAAATTAAATCAATTAAATGAAATTACAAAATATAAAATTACATTAAATTATTAAGTTTGTAATTTATTTTAAATGTATATGTATTAGTTTAAATTTTTTAATTATGTTTTAATATTTTTATTTAATATTTGTAACATTATATGTATTTTATAATTATTTTAACATTATTATTAATACATTTAAAAAAACGATATTTTTCATTTCGATATTTTTGTACTACGATATTATTTTTTCGATATTTTTGTACTTACCTTGTTAGGGATAGGATTCCGATATTTTTGACTTCGATATTTTTGTCCCGATATTTTTGTATGTCGATATTTTTGATTTCGATATTTAGTCAGACATTCAATAAACATACAGTTTATCAAAGTTAAACTACATTAACCATCATGCTTGGCCCAAGCCACGCCTCCTTAGCCCTACAAGAGCCCTGGTAACAGTCCCAGCTTCCTCTTTCTTTGCACGAACATGCAACATAAGTTCAGTATAAAAGTCTTATCGAAACTCCAACGTGGAATAACCCGGAATCACTTCCAACTTCAGAAAATCTCCAACTGGAGGTAGTGGGGAACAGCGTTCCAACTGCAATCTTCAATAGAAGAGACGTCACTCCTTTTACTTGTCAGAACCTAGAACAAAGATAAAGAACCCGTAATGTCTGTATAAACAGAATCAAACAAAACAACGGGTGGGTAAGCATGATCATAACATGACATAGCCGGGTGGGATAATCCTCGCCTCCGTGTCCTTAATAGAATTGAAAATTCTTGGCGCGAATGCTAGCTAATTTTTGATTCTTTTACAGGACCGGAGGCTTCAGATTATGCTAGTTTAACGCTGAATCAAATACAACAGAAGAAATATCTCCCACCGGCTTATAGTAGAAATGTTTGAATGTCGACTCAGACGACCAATCAGCACAATGCATAATATCCTGGATATTCGCTCCCAACAAATATGACTTTGATGCCATAGCACCCCTCACAGAGTGTGCCCCAAATAGTTGAACATCAACACCCGACTCTTTCATGACAAACTTGAGCCATCTGGCAATGGTGGCAGAGGACACCGGTTTAAATGGTTTCTGAACTGCAATTAAAAGCTGCGTCACCCCAGTCGGTCTCAAGGAACGAGTACACTCCTCGTACGCTTTCAAGCATTGACAACACAGAGTTTAGCATTACTATGAAAGGCATTATATTCAATCATCCTAGACATAGTTTTTGTGCGGCCTGTAATAGTAAAGGAAACTCCCTCCGGAGTGAATACTCTACCTGCAAGGTCCAGTGCTCGCACGTCCGAAGATCTCCTGCATGATGACAAACATAAAAGCATAGCGAGTTTGGCCGATAACTGCTTCCTAGAAAGCGAGTCATTAGAAGGTCAGCTATCAAACAGTTTGATGACCAAAGAAACTTCCCAAAGCCCCAAATATTTGGGTTTGGGAGGATTCGCAGCACGAATCCCTTTGAGGAGTCTGCACACATAAGGGTGAACTCCCACAGGTTTCCCATCAATGTGGGAATGACCCGCAGAAATAGCAGATCGGAAGTTGTTTCCCGATCTATAGGCTAAACCGCCCGTCGCCTTTTCAGTCAGAAAATTCACGACGTGTGAAAGGCCTGCCCCCACGGGATCCAGGTCCCGTTCCACGCACCAACGTAACCATCCCTTCCAGGCTGAAGAGTATCGTTTTCTCGTGGAAGGGACCCAAGCCTGCTTGATGAATTCATTAGCCGCTCCTGAAACTCCAGGCAAACTCCACTGTTGCCTGAAAGCCTCCATACCATCAGCATTAGACGCTGAGATAGGATCAACGGATGTTGTTCCTGTAGAGGGCCCAGGAGAAGGGACTCTGACTAGGGCAACATCCGGGGAAGGTCGCAGCACATCCCCAACAAGGTCGGAAACCACGGTTGCGACTTCCACAGAGGTGTCACTAAGATCACCTCCACCTTCTGCTTGAGAATGTATGACGCCACTCGTGGGATGAGCAGAAAGGGGGGGAACGCATAGTTCACTGCCCACATCCAGTCTTGTAGAAACGCATCCGTCGCTGCCGCCGCTGGGTCCGGCCTCCAGCTGAAGAACTTGGGCAGTTGGCTGTTGAGCCTGGATGCAAACAAGTCGATCTGGCAAGGACCCCAAAGGTCCTGTAACCAGTGAAACATCCGGGGAAGCAGCCGCCAATCGCTGTAATCCCTCAGGTGTCTTGAATTCCAGTCCGCTACCATGTTGGACTGTCGCGGTATGTATTCTGCAATAACCGTGATCTGACGGCTGAGGCAGTATCGCCAAAATTCCTTGGCTACCTGTACTAGCATGGGCGATCTCGTCCCTCCCAACTTGTTTATATAGCGAACCGCCGAGACGTTGTCCATTCTGAGAAGAATGCAACACGACGTCTGATGCGGCGAGAGAGTTCTGATAGCGAAGGATCCTGCTAGAAGTTCCAAGCAATTCATGTGTAAATCTAGCTCTTGAGGGGACCAACGTCCTCCTGTGGAAACCCCGCCACAACGCGCTCCCCAGCCCCAACGGCTGGCGTCGGATTCTATAACCACCTCGGGAAGGGAACCAAAAATGGCTCTGCCGTGCCAAGCTTCTACCTGGTGCAACCACCATTGCATTTCGTCCGTCACCTCTTGTGACAATGGCACTAGGTCCGAGTACGCTAGCCCTCTCTGGAGGTGCTGTATCTTCAGTCTCTGCAGGGCCCTTTAGTGAAGAGGCCCCGGAAATATTGTCCGTACTGACGACGCCAATAGACCTACTATCCTGAAGACCATCCTGAGAGATACCATCTGACTGTTGAGAAGAGAACAGATCTCTTTCTTTATATCTTTCAGTTTCGATTTCGGAAGGCTCAACTGAGCTGTCTGTGAGTTGATCACAAACCCTAGAAAGTTTGTCGTTTGCGACGGAATCAGAGCGGATTTTGTCTGATTTATAACAAATCCAAGATTCTGGAGCAACGAAATCGTTGTCTGCAGATGTTGCGACACCAGATCCGGGCTTTGAGCCATGATCAGGATGTCGTCCAGGTAGATTATCAACCGTATACCCTGTTCCCGAAGATGGGAGACTACCGGCTTCATCACCTTGGTGAAACACCAAGGAGCCGAGGAAAGCCCGAAAGGAAGGGCCGAGTATTCGAACCATCGTCCGTTCCACTGAAACTGCAGGAATCGGCGATGGGGAGGATAGATGGGAATAGATAGGTAGGCGTCTTTGAGATCCGAACGGACCAACCAGTCGCCCTGCCGGAGCAGATCTGCCAACAAATGGATGCCCTCCATCTTGAAATGATTGTATACTAGGAAGTAGTTGAATTCCCTTAAATTCAGCACAAGTCTGTGACCTCCTCCCTTCTTCTGGACTAGGAAGATATTGCTGCAAAACCCTTGCGGGTCGTGATTGCACACCGCAATAGCCTGTTTGTGAAGCAATTTGTCAGACGAAGTCTTCCTCGGAATCTGATGCGATGATATAAGGGCCCACCTCTCGATACCTCCAATTCTGATTGTAATTATTACACAGAATATTGAAGTGATCAAGCTGGGGGAAAAGGGGAGTTGGGAAGGGAACAGCTGGGAGGGAGATCTGAAAAGGAAAAAGTTAGACACACACTAATACCTATTTACTTATATTTCAGTACATTTTCCTTAATGCAAGCAGCAATCTAAGCATGGAGTTTTCATGTAAAACTAGATTCACTTCACAAAATTCTGTGGAATAATATCGCAATTAAACCTCTTGCAATTTGACCTTTTATACTAATTATTCTCCAAATGCTTGATATTTCTTTGCACATAAAACATCTGTACTTTTCTGATAATAACTCTCTCAGAAAAAATAGCACGATTTACATTATCTTCTGTAAATTGTTCACTGTTAGATAGTATCAAAACCTTTAAACTTGTTCACATAGCACGAAACTATGTATTGCAAAACACTCTAATTTTGTCTTGTTATAGCTTCATAATCAAGTTACATGTAGAAAACATAAGCATGAGATGTATCTTGTTTCTGTGCTAAAACATTAACTTTCTATTCGAAATATTATGTTGGGTTTACTTCATACCAAAAACATTGAAGATTTCTAATTCCTTAAATACATGATATAAAAAACGGAAACAGCGTTTAAATCTTTCTTGCTCTTTAGATTCTGTAAATACAAAAAATAAAAACCTTTTTGTGCATTAAATCGCCTTCATACCTAAAGAGTACGACCTACTCTTAATTATAGGTTCATCTGCAAACTCTGGACCCCAAAGGAAGAAATTCCTCGAAGAAATCCGGTCCAAAACCACCTTCTCAAAGACTGCCGGAGAAGTTACCAACTCAAGAAGCTCCTCCGGAAAGGTCTGCTCCAGCGCGGCACACACAAATCTGCATCAAAGGGTTAAACAGCATACCAAAACACAGAGCCTGCCTGGAATCAACCTCCTTCTCAGAAATCTCCAGAATAGTGAGCACAGATCCTTGGGTGTGGTCACGTACATCAACGTAACCACACCCGCGTAATTTCCCCTGCTTGCGGCGTTGAAATGCGACAGCATGCCAAATTGCACACATCTCGCGGTACGAGGTTGCCAAAGTGCACGCATCTCGCGTACCCTGCCAAACCTCACTCATCTCGCGTACCCTGCCAAACCTCACTCATCTCGCGGACCATAGGGAATCAATGGAATTTTTAGGGCAAAATACATTTCCAAAGTTTAGCCTGCCCTAGCCCTATAACAAAGCAACCACCAATGTCCAGCAGGGGAAGACCCATGAGTCTATCCACATAAACATTTGGGACATGGCCGTAGGCCAAATGGGGCGGGCCCTAGACCGCAAGCGCCCCTGGGCCTGACAGTATTCCCCCCTCCCTGGAGCGGTCTAGGGCCCGGCTTCGAGGGATGAAGGAGGTGGAAACGTCGCACCAAGCGAGAGGCATGAATGTTCTCTGCCGGTTCCCAAGAAACGTTCTCAGCTCCGTAACCTTTCCAGGAGACAAGATACCACAATCTGCTTCTCCTTAGTTTAGAATCCAGTATGTCCTTTACCTCGTATTCCCAGTTACCCTGAACCAAAACTGGCGCTGGCCTAGTTGCAACATTTTGTCTAGCTGGTTTCAAAAGGGATGTATGGAACACTGGATGGATTCTCAAAGTTTTTGGAAGTAACAATTTGTACGTTTCTGGATTGACTTGACGAAGTACTGAATATGGTCCAATAAACTTAGGATGAAACATACTTTTTCTTTTGAAGGTTAAGTTCTTGGTAGACAACCAAACTTTATCCCCAGCAACATATCTTGGACCAGGTCTATGATGTTTATCATACTGCTGTTTGTACTTTTCCTTACTTTGTAGTAAACGTTGGTGAGTTTGTTGGTGAACAGTTTGCATATGTTGTATAGCATCCTGTACTGCAGGTGTATCACTTACATGTTTGGGCAATACTAAAGGAATTGTGTTTGGTAAATAGCCATAGAGAGCCTCAAATGGAGATGACCCAGTTGAAGAATGCGGTGATGTGTTATAAGCCATTTCTGCAATCCAAAGCAAATCATACAAAGATCTCTTGGAGTCTTCTACGTAACATCTTAAGTATTGCTTTAATGTCTGATTTAATCGTTCAGTTTGACTATCAGTTTGGGGATGGTAACTAGTAGACATATTAGATGTGATTTGTAGACTTTGACACCATTGCTGCCAGAATTTAGATGAAAACTGAGACCCTCGATCAGACAGTAACACTGAAGGCAAACCATGTAATCGCACAATGTTTGTTAGTAGTATTTGCGCTAATTGTCCTGCTGTTGGCAATTTTTTACAAGCAATGAAATGGGCATATTTTGTTAAACTGTCCACTACTACCAAAATTACTGAATGAAGATTCACTAGAGGTAAATTTGTGATAAAATCTTAAGAAACATGTTCCCATGGTTTGATTGGTGTTGGTAAGACTTGTAACAAACCTTTTGGTTTGCTATGATCAGTTTTAAATCTAGCGCATGTTTCACAGTTTTGAGCCCTCAAAGAAACATCCTTTTTGAGAGTTGGCCACCAAAACAAGTTTTGAATCTTTTCTACAGTCTTTTTTGGACCTGGATGTCCTGCCATAGGATGGGAATGTAGCCAATTAAAGACCGTCTCATGTAATTCCTTGGTTGGAAGGTAGACTTGTTTTCCATGAAATGGTATTCCTTCTTTGATTGTTTGGTTTTTCTTCTTGTTATTCCATTTCTCCCATTGTGATGGAGGAATATTCTCATGTATACTGTCTAAGAACTGATCAGCATTCAACAAACAGATCACTTTGTCAGGTTCTATTATTGCTTGTGGAGTTCCTTCACACTTATGTAATGTTGAGTCTTTCCTGGATAAAGCATCCGCCTTTTTGTTGTCTTGTCCAGGTCGATAGGTTACTATGAAATCATATTCTGCAAAGAACATCATCCATCTCATTTGTCGTGGAGTTAACATTCTGGCTGAACTCATGAATTGTAAGTTTCTGTGATCTGTATACACTGTTACTGTGAATTTTGCTCCCATAATATAATGTCTCCATTCCTTGAATGCTTCAAGTATTGCAAGCAACTCTTTCTCTGCAATTATGTAATTCTGTTCAGCTGCATTCAATTTACGAGACATATAAGCGACAGGATGCATTTGACCAGTTTTGTGATGTCTCTGAGATAAAATGGCTGCAATTGCAACATCTGAGGATTCCGCTTCGATTATAAAAGGTTCATTCACATCAGGATGCATCAAAATTGGGGCTTCAGTAAAAGCTTTTTTTAAACTTTGGAATGCTTCATTTGCTTCTGTAGTCCATTCGAACTTCACCTTTTTTCGTAACAGACGAGTTATGGGAGCCACGACTGCTGAAAAGTGATCGATAAATCGTCGATAGAAGTTTGCGAAGCCCAAAAAACATTGCACATCTCGAACAGATTTTGGGATTGGCCATTCTGCTACTGCCTTTATTTTTCTATCAGTCATTTTCATGCCCGTTGGTGTGAGCAGTACTCCAAGAAATTCGACCCCAAAGACATGAAAATCGCATTTGGATAACTTGCAATACAGATTGTGTGATTGTAATGCCTTTAAAACTTGTTTGACATGACCTTCGTGCTTTTCTTCTGAATCGGAATAAATTAAGATATCATCTATATAGACAATAACAAATAAATCTAGAAATTCCCGTAGAACATCATTGAGGAAAAACTGGAAGGCTGCTGGCGCATTACAAAGACCAAACGGCATTACCAAATATTCGAACAGTCCATATCTAGTTTTAAATGCAGTTTTCCATTCGTCTCCTTGTCTGATTCTCACCAGATGGTATGATCCTCTTAGATCAAGCTTGGTGTAAATTACTGCTGTTTTTACTTGATCTAAAAGAACTGGGATTAATGGTAAGGGATATTTGGTTTTGATGGTGATTTTGTTCAAAGCCCTATAGTCAATGCACGTTCTTAATTCACCATTTGCTTTTGGAATAAAAAACAAAGGGGAGGCGGCTGGTGACTTTGAAGGACGAATGAACCCATTTTCAAGATATTGATCCAAGTATTCTCTCAAGTGTTGATTTTCTGTTTCAGAGAGTGCATAAATCCTACAGTTCGGTACACATGAACCCGGCATGAGATCGATTTGGCAATCATAGCTGCGATGAGGAGGAAGGACTGCTGCTTTCTCTTCACTGAATACCTCCTGAAACATTTTGTAACATTTGGGTAGAATTGCCTCTTTTTCTCCTGCAGTAGCAATTTGACTGATTGTTTTTGTGAGAGTTCCCATACAAGATGATTGACAAAAATCAGATTGGAATACAAGTTCTCTCTTTTGCCAGTCAATAATTGGATTATGTAGACAAAGCCATGGCATTCCTAAAATAAAGCCGTATTGAGGTGCTTGGATTACATCGAATTGAACCTCCTCTCTATGATATCTCTTTTTTGAGTCTTCACAACACATTATTACCTTTGAGGTTTGCATGGTGACTGGACCTCCGGACAAAACTTTTCCATCTACGGCTTGGACTATTTCAGGAGTGTCTTTTTCTCACAGATGATACTCAATCGCTGGGTGGTTTTTAAATCGACAAAGTTTCCTGTGGCCCCAGAGTCAATTAAAACTTCCATTTGCCAGATTTTGTGAATCAGTTGTATTTGAACTGCTAATCGAAAATGTGCTTTGTAATTACTTACACAAGAGTTTATTGAAGGGTAAGCAATGGTTCCCAAGATATCCCCTTCTACCAATCCTGGGCATGTTAGTTTCCCGACTCAAAGTCTTTTGTTTCCAAAACTGACACTTTACCTGTGGTTGGAGTTTTATTCTTAGGTTTCAACATACAATCTTTCACAAAGTGTCCTTTGCGTTCACAATAGAGACACTGTCCATTTTTGCGTCTATTCTCTTTCTCGTCTTTTGACAATGGTTGTCTAAGGGTTCCAATTTCCATTGGTTCAGAGCTAGATTCAGAATGTGTGAACTGAGTTCTGGGTTTAGTTTCACTTTTCCAATTAGGTTTCTCTCCTCTTTTTTTATCACCCCTTCGTTCTGATAGTCTGTGATCCAATCTCAAAGTTAGATTAATTAAATCTGAGCAAGTTGTTGGTTGTGGGTCAATTTGAGCTAACACATCTTTCAGATCGTCCTTCAAATTCAAATTGATTGATTGATTGATTGATTGAACCCTTGATAGAAAAGTGCTGCTCTTTTTTCTTCAGGCCAAGAGGTTTCTGCGACCAATCTATTAAAATGTGACAAGTAGGCAATGAGATCTCGATTTCCTTGTCTTAATTGTAACAGTTCTCGATCTGCAGACAAAGTTACTGTTCGTCTGTCGAATACTTTCTCAAATTCTTCTACAAAGCGCCGCCAGTTATACAATAGAGCGCTATCTTGACGTACTAGCGGAACTGCCCAATTTGCAGCATCTCCAGACAGATAAGAAATTAGAAAAGCTATTCTGGATTGAGGGGTGGGAAATGCTGCAGGTCTACAAGAGAAATGCAATTCTATTTGTGTTAAAAATATTTGAACCTTAGAAGGGTCTCCTGAAAAACGTTCTGGCGCAGCCAGAGGAATTTGTGGTGGAACAGTTACTGATATATTTGTGGAAGCTCTAGTGTCTTGCGCCTCCTCAGGAAGGGGAGTGTTCAAAATCTGAATATTATCTACTTTATCAGACAACAATGCTGTAGCAGCCATAGTTTCATTTAAATCTGCCTGCATTTTAACTATTGCCGCAAGTAAATCATCCATGGTGCCCATTATGTCAACACAGTCAGATCGGGAGGAAAATAATTAGTTGGCTCACTATTCTGTCAGACAAAGTCTTCCTCGGAATCTGAAGCGATGATATAAGGGCCCACCTCTCGATACCTCCAATTCTGATTGTAATTATTACACAGAATATTGAAGTGATCAAGCGGGGGGAAAAGGGGAGTTGGGAAGGGAACAGCTGGGAGGGAGATCTGAAAAGGAAAAAGTTAGACACACACTAATACCTATTTACTTATATTTCAGTACATTTTCCTTAATGCAAGCAGCAATCTAAGCATGGAGTTTTCATGTAAAACTAGATTCACTTCACAAAATTCTGTGGAATAATATCGCAATTAAACCTCTTGCAATTTGACCTTTTATACTAATTATTCTCCAAATGCTTGATATTTCTTTGCACATAAAACATTTGTACTTTTCTGATAATAACTCTCTCAGAAAAAATAGCACGATTTACATTATCTTCTGTAAATTGTTCACTGTTAGATAGTATCAAAACCTTTAAACTTGTTCACATAGCACGAAACTGTGTATTGCAAAACACTCTAATTTTGTCTTGTTATAGCTTCATAATCAAGTTACATGTAGAAAACATAAGCAAGAGATTTATCTTGTTTCTGTGCTAAAACAATAACTTTCTATTCGAAATATTATGTTGGGTTTACTTCATACCAAAAACATTGAAGATTTCTAATTCCTTAAATACATGATATAAAAAACGGAAACAGCGTTTAAATCTTTCTTGCTCTTTAGATTCTGTAAATACAAAAAATAAAAACCTTTTTGTGCATTAAATCGCCTTCATACCTAAAGAGTACGACCTACTCTTAACTATAGGTTCATCTGCAAACTCTGGACCCCAAAGGAAGAAATTCCTCGAAGAAATCCGGTCCAAAACCACCTTCTCAAAGACTGCCGGAGAAGTTACCAACTCAAGAAGCTCCTCCGGAAAGGTCTGCTCCAGCGCGGCACACACGAATCTGCATCAAAGGGTTAAACAGCATACCAAAACACAGAGCCTGCCTGGAATCAACCTCCTTCTCAGAAATCTCTAGAATAGTGAGCACAGATCCTTGGGTGTGGTCACGTACATCAACGTAACCACACCCGCGTAATTTCCCCTGCTTGCGGCGTTGAAATGCGACAGCATGCCAAATTGCACGCATCTCGCGGTACGAGGTTGCCAAAGTGCACGCATCTCGCGTACCCTGCCAAACCTCACTCATCTCGCGTACCCTGCCAAACCTCACTCATCTCGCGGACCATAGGGAATCAATGGAATTTTTAGGGCAAAATACATTTCCAAAGTTTAGCCTGCCCTAGCCCTATAACAAAGCAACCACCAATGTCCAGCAGGGGAAGACCCATGAGTCTTTCCACATAAACATTTGGGACATGGCCGTAGGCCAAATGGGGCGGGCCCTAGACCGCAAGCGCCCCTGGGCCTGACACAATTCTTCTATCTCGTTGTCTATAAAGGTCCTCTCTTGTTGGGAAAAAAGGAGAGTTCTCGGACCTGACGTCTGTGTAGGAGTCTGGAAGAATTCTAGTTGAAAACCCTTTACAGTTTGTGAGACCCACGTATCCTGGGTCAGAAGAGCCCAATTGTGAAAGAAGTGTCTCGTGCGACCCCCCAGTGGAAAGGGAAAACAATCGATTGTGCTCACCTGAAGAGTTCTGGTTGAGGAAGCCTGCTCTATTGCCACCTCCTTGGAATCTGCCTCTGTGGAATCTGCCTCTTGGGGGACCTTGACTGGCGAAGCGGCCTAGCGAGCGTCCCCGACCTCGTCCGGCCCTGTTGAAAACCTGTTGATGGAACACTCGTTTGATTCCAGATTGAGCCTTGTCAAGCGATGTGAATGTCCCCACATATTTGGAGACGTCCTTCACAAAGCAGTCACCAAACAAGTTACCCTCTGCTAAGGGGCCTGGTTCCGCAGATGCCAATTCGGTCAAGTTTGAGTCCATTGTCACCAGTAACGATTTACGCCGCTCTGTAGATAGTACGTAATTAGCATTTCCTAGTAATCAGATGGCCCGCTGGGTCCATCCAGCCAGGATATCAGGGTCCTCGGGAACGTTGGATTCCTTGGCCTGAAGGGCCATTTCTAGTATTTTAGCCAAGGGGCCTACCACGTCCAACATTTTATCTGGGCAGCCGCGCCAGGCGCGGTCGATGCCCTTCTTCGGGTCCTTGGCGAACTTTTTCAAAAAAGTTAAAAGGCTAACGTCGATCTCTGGAGTTTCTGCCACTTCATGGGCCAGGTCAGGTCGAGGGCACTCCGAGCGTAAAAGATTACGCACCTCTTTGTCAAAACCTTTCCTGAGGTTCTCCTGCAGGTAATCCGCCACGGCAGTGGCCGGGACCCAGTCAGATGATCTGGGATGGACAATTTCCGTAGGATTGAACGTGAATGGGGTATCAACTACCGGGGCGGACACCGAAGGTGTGGCCTTTTTTGCCTTCTTCTTCGGTGGAGCCTCTTCGTCCGTATCAGTGGTATCTGTACCAGTTGTGGTGGTAGTGTCCGTGTCTACATAATTTTGTTTGCTCTTGGCCTTGGCCCCTGTAGAGTAGCCATGCTCCGTCCCCGATGCTGGTATGAACTGCAAAGCCTGTGCCTGCCCAGAGGCTGGTAGGGATTGTAAAGCACTTGAATGTGGCCATTGGTCACTGCTGCCTGCCTGCATAGCTGGTGGAGCGGTCTTAGTGGACTTGTCCTTAGTGAAACCATGCCTTTTAGCAACATTTTCTAACTGTTTAGTAATAGGCTTAAGAGCCTTTCCCAATGCTTGATGCACAGTAGAAGGCACTGTGCTCTTGACAGCCTTGTTGACTGAGGCCTGCACCGAAGCGTCCAAGGCCTCCACAATCTTATCCTCTACTGCAGCAGCCGGCTGCTCTCCATAAACTTCTTCCCCTGCCTCCTCGTCAAAATACACCCAATTCTCCATTGTAGAACACAGTGGGAAGTACACCACAGAAGTGAGGTAGACACAAGGGGAGTAAGAGGGGGGGTCAGCCCCACTGCACACAAAATACACACTAATGTCCTGTACCAGACCCCCTCAGCAAAGCTGTATAGATATTATTGCAGCCCAGTGGGCGTCAGAGCCGATTAAATTCAATATACAGAGCGTGTGCGCACTCTTAAATAAGGCAACTGTTGTTACAACCAGTTAGGCGTCTCCTCCACCAGCTCTAACTAAAAACGCGGTGAAAAATCAGTGGGAAACAAGCTCTAAAGCGTGTTCAGCCTAACCGAGTCCAAATCCTACTAGGAATAGCCCAATGGACGTGGCTTGGGCTGCACGCGCTTGCCGTGTGGTTCACGGCTCTGTTTGGCGTTCGGGCGATTAGGGAGAGCCCTGCGCCTTCCCTCAGTCACCGGAGGAGCCCGGCCGAGGAAGCGAGACACCCGCAGGGCGGGCCGGTACAGTCGCGCGAAGCGCGTGAGGAACAGGAGCAAGGCTCCACAAACGAGCGCAGCAGCGCCCCTAATGCGGCTGACACCAACGACCCAGAAGCGGGTCCCCACAGCGCGAAACGCGCGCAGCCCTGACAAAGCAACCAAAGGATGAAAATTCAGCAAATAAACGGCAGCGCCGTGTACAAAGCACCAATAAGGTATATAACAACAAATTGAACACTCGTCAATCAAATAAATAAAGAAACTCTTTTCAAGCAATAATAGCAATGTAAGAGTAATAGGAGCGGAGTACTTATCTCTTGCTGTGAGCAGCAAAGAAAGAGGAAGCTGGGACTGTTACCAGGGCTCTTGTAGGGCTAAGGAGGCGTGGCTTGGGCCAAGCATGATGGTTAATGTAGTTTAACTTTGATAAACTATATGTTTATTGGCTGCTGTGAGTTTACAGTAAATGAAAGAGAAGCATAATCTGAAGCCTCCGGTCCTGTAATAGAATCCGTCAATCTTCGCACCACAGGTAAAGAGTGCAACACCTCACCCCCACATCTAATTTTTTTCATGGACGGCACAGGATAGGGCAGAATGTTACACGGGGAAACGGGTGCTCACTTAGCCAGCGACCATTCTCGGTGGCTGCTAGCCATGCCCCAATAAAATTCATTTTTAAATTATTGTAGGAATTAAATGCTGTATTAATAAGGAATTTGTATTTAAAAGTACCTTGTGCACCTTTTATTATGTAATATGGATGTTTTAAACTGTATGCTTTTATGATTTTTGCACAAAAATCAAATAAAGCACTGATTGACAGACAACCAGGTGGTTCGTGCCCATGTCAACCAGCAAAGGGTAATGCACTGGTCTCTGTTTCTCCTCCCCCAGAAGATCTGTCTGTGGGCCTTGTAGGGTCTCCTTTCTCTCTCTGCAGTTTATCTTTGGGGGAGGGAGAATGGGCCTGCAGATTCTTTGAGCAGGGTGTTTCTCCTGTGTCTGTCTCCTCTTCTTTTTCAGCACATAGTCTCCATGTTCGGCCTTCCTTGGATGGATCTTTTTGCCTCGGAAGGGATGGCCCTTCTTCCGCTGTTTTGCAGCCTGATTTCCTCTGGGTTGGCCTGGGAGATCAATGCCTTCTCCATCCCATGGTTCCAGGTACTCCTGTGTGCCTTCCCTCCAATTCCCTTGATTTCTCATGTCCTCACAAAGGTCCAGTTGGATCCGGCTGAGTTGCTTCTGGTGGTCCCAGAATGGGTTTGGAGGCCCTGGTTTCCGGTCATTCAGCGTTTGGTGATGTGTCCCTAATGGCAGTTTTCCCTGTCCCCTTCTCCTCTGCTTACTCCCCTCCTTCACCTCTGGGGTTTGTCACTTGAGAGGTTGTATTTGTTGCGTCAGGGCTGTTTGCTGGAGGTGGCCCATAGTATTCAGTTGACTTGTAGGCCTTCGACCCTGAAGTCTTACGCGCATTGGAAGAACTTTGACTCCTGGTGTAGTGAACATGGTTTGTCTTCTTCCTGTGATTCTGTCCAGGTCTTGGATTTTTTGCACAATGGTTTTGTGCTGGGACTCGCTGTCACCACTCTCCAGCCCAATGGGCTGCCATTCATGCCTTCCAGGGTTTTGCTGTGGACTCTGTCTCTCCTTTGGTGTCACAACTTTTTCTTAGTTTTTTGCTTCAGTGCCCTGTCTTCCACTCTCCGAATCCTGCTTGGGATCTTCCTTTGGTGCTTCAGGTGTTGACTGATAACTGCCTTCTGTAGACCTTAAATTCCTTTCGACTAAGGTTATTTTTTTGGGTGGCCATTTCTTCAGGTAGGAGGGTTGGTAAGATTGGGGCTTTGCTGGCTTCTCCCTCTTTTTTGCGTTTTTTGTTGGGACAAGGTGCTTTGGCAGTCTGGTCCGTTTTTTCTGCCCAAGGTCTTCTCTGCTATCAACTGTCCACTGATACCTACTACATCGACCATCATGCTCCGGGGTCACACGCTGATGGGACGAGCAGTGTGCGACCTCTTTTGGAAAAACTGTCAGAAGGATATTGTTCTTCCAGTGTTCTTTCCTGATCCTTCCTCACTTGAGGAGGAGGTTCTGCATTCCCTGGATGTGTTGCAGGCTCTTTGCATCTATGTGGACTATACTTGTGTGTTCCACAAGGTGGATTCTCTTTTTCTTACCTATAGGACATCTGGCATGGGTCTTAAGCCTTCTTTGTCCACTTTGAATAGCTGATTGAAGTGTGTGGTGGTCCTGTCCTACAAGGCTGAGTACTGTCCTCTACCTTGTTCTATCCAGGTGAGGTCCACTTGTGGGGTTTCCTCCTCCTTGGCCATGTTTAAGTGTGCCTCCTTACTGGATATTTGTAATGCTGCTACTTGGGCATCTGCCCATGCTTTTGTCTCTCATTGCCACCTTCAGTTGGGGATGGTAGCGTCTGCTGCTTTGGCTCATGTTTTGTCTGCTGAACATGATTTGTGATCTGTAATGTTTCTCTTTTGATTAAATTTGACCTGTTGGGTCTGCAGCATCTTTCTGATCTTTGTGTTTTCAATCAACTTTCACTTGGGTAGGGGGTGTGGCCGAGCCGAGCTGCAAGATGGCAGCTCACTAGAGGTCTCTGCCAGCCGAGCTCGTTAATCCGCTGAGTATCCGGGCATTTTGCTGCCGAATCGCGGTGTGCACAAAGCATACTGTCCTCTAAACAACTGGTCACGGGCTGTGCAGAGTTCCAGAGCCCCGGGACCCTTGGGAAGCTGTTTCCGTGCAGGGACAAGATCGGGGCCTGATGCGGTCTGTGGCATGGAGCATCAGGGTGTGATGTGGACCAAGGTGGGTGGAGCAGCCAATGACCCTAAGGCCCGACCGAGCTGGTACGTCTGATGAGCTAGCGCTGAAGTGCATGGAGAGGAACGCCTGAGTACCCAACAGGGCGGACCGCCCACCCCCAGAGGCAACAGAGGCAGAAACCTGCTCCGGTTGTGCCGGTGAGTTGCGGGCGGTAGTCAGGGCTGGGGCGGGGGAAAGTCACGTTGAAGTGGGTGGCCTACGTGGGCCTCTTCATTTGTGTGGAGGGTTGCTGGGGCCGCCTTGGCATTGGCGGGGGGGCCTCTGGGCCGGCCTGAGTTCCGCTGCACGTAGCGCAAGCTGGCTGTGGGCAGGCAGTGCTTTGGAGTGT